>NW_017731616.1:496141-499527 GCF_001890085.2 Hipposideros armiger | reverse complement strand
TGACCTTACAATAGTTCAGGAAAATTAACCTGGCAGGAGCATGCAAGGATGGATGAAAAGAAGTAACTCTAGGAGATCAACCCAGAGGCTCTTGTGGATTCTGGTTAGAGTTATGAGGGCTTGAACTAACACAGAAGTCTCAGGAAGAGAAAGAGGGATACCTGGGAAAAGATTAATAGTAATAGAATCAGCTGATTTGGGGCAAAGCATAGGCTGTAGAAATGAAAAGAAAAAGTAGAATACAAAAATAGCTAAAATCTTGAGCCTGGGTGGTTAAGATACTGTTGACAGAAATGGGGAGCCTGGAGGAAGCACAGTTGTGGGGAGAGACTGAGTTTTAACTGAGACCTGATGAGTTGAAGATTAAGTAACAAGAAAGGCAGAACTATGGGCTGGCTGTGTGGTGCACTGGTTAAGAGTTGGCTTGGGAGCGCGAGCTCTGAGCAGCAGGGCCCCAGTTTGGATCCCACATGAGGGCCAGTGACACTGCCCTCTACATCTAGTATGGTGAACAACAGCTCCACCTGGAGCTGGACTGCCGTGAGTAGCTGCAGCCCTTGTTGCAGCCCTTGTTGCAGTGGGCTGCCTTAAGCTACCTTGAGTGGCCGGCAGCTAGCGTGAGCAGCCAGCAGCCAGCATGAGCTGCTGTGACTTGCCGTAAGCTCCCGTCCAATGGCCGGCAACCGATCTGCCTCAGCTGGGAAGAGAGCAATGAACACAAACCAACATGGGCCAGTGAAGCAACATCCTCCACAACTAGACTGAAGAACAAAAGAACAGCAACTTGTCTCTTCTCCTTCCCCGATTCCCCAACACTGTTCCCCTCCCCCAATTCCCCAATAAAATCTTAAAAAAGAAAAAAAGAAAAGAAAAGCAGAACTGGAGCTCAGGATACAGGTTGTGCTGGGAGGACTGCTTGGAGACTCATCTGTACAGAGGCCACATCTACCCATGACCCTGGTGGGGTTCCCAAGCAGTGCTGCGTGTGGAGGTGAAGGGCAAGGAGAGACTCTCACATAATCTGTGTACTTAGTGGGACTGTGGGGCATGGAAGAGGAGGCAGAGGAGGGCCCACAGGGGGATAGGGAGAGAACAGACAGCAGAAAAGGGGAGAAAGAGTTTCAAGAAGCAGCAGGGCTAATGCTGGACTAAATGGTCCTGATCAGATGAGGAGGAGGAGTGTTAAGAACAGGTCTGGAATTTTGTCTTCCAAAGAGGTCTAGTTAGGAGGGGGCTCCAGGTGACGAAGCTTCAGGGAGGATATGGAGAGAATGACCAGGATTTGAACTCTGCACTAGAAGGAAGGTTCCCTAAATGGCACCTGGGTGGCAGGGTCAGACCTGTTCAAAGAACTGCACCTTGTGGGACAGGTGGCTCAGGACATGGTCACTGAGCTTGGAGAAGGACTCGGAGCCACAGGGCCCCCTGTGCGCACAGAGCTGGCAGGGAGAGATAATGGGTCTGGGGCATTTAAAAAAAAAAAAAAGACTTATAGAAAAACCAGACAAAAGCCATAGTTTTCATGGGCTGGTGATAAAGCCATTTGCCACTTTGGTCTCTAACTTTTGCAAAATAGCTCCTGTAGATGAAAAAGTCTCATTTAGCTGTCTAAAAATACATTTCATTTGTGGACGTGACCATACTTTACAAAAACCACGAGTAACTGAAAAAGCATTAATAGAACAATATTCTGTAAAACCCTTGCCTTTCCTCAGAGATGCAATTCAATACTGTGAAATCTTATGCTCCAAGGTGAAAAGTCACTGCTATGGTCTGAATGATGTGTCCCCCCAAAACTCATATATTGAAGCCCTAATCCCCAATGTGGTTTTAGAGGTGGGCCCTTTGAAAGGTGATGGGGTCATGAGTGTGGGGCCTTCATAATGGGATTTAGGGCTCTTATAAGAAGGGGCGTGAGAGAGGTGATGGCGCTCTCCCTGCCATGTGAAGACAGAGCAAACCAGGAAGTGGGCTCCTAATGGAAGCCAGCCATGCTGATACATTGATCTTGGATTTCCCAGCCTCCAGAACTGTGAGAAATAAATTTCTGTTGTTTAAGCCACCCAGTCTGTGGTATTCTATTATAGTAGCCAAAACCAACTAAGACAGTCACCAAGCTATATCATAGATCAAAATGGAAAACTGAGGCGGCCAGTTAGCTCAGGTGGTTAGAGCGCAGGCTCATAACACCAAGGTTGCCGGTTCGATCCTCACATGGGCCACTGAATTGCACCCTCCTCAACTAGATTGAAACAACTACTTGACTTGGAGCTGATGGGTCCTGGAAAAACACACTGTTCCCCAATANCAGGCTGGTTTTAGTTCCTAACAACCACAGAGGAGTCTGGCCTGTACCACTGTTGAATTATTCCACAGTGAAACTGCAGTCTTACCGTGCTGAAAACAAGGCAATCTGAAGCATGTACCCCATGAACTCCTGCAGTCAGTCAAGTCTAGCAAGTATGATTTAAATAGAAACTTGTCCAGCAACATTTTATACTTGTGAGAAAATTCATGATGATTTTCATTTCTATGTTATTCAGAATATTTTGTCTAAATGTGATAAGTATGTTCTAATATGAAGCACAACTCATAGAGCATTGTTTCAAATGGAAAGAATAGCTTTTAAAAAGAAATCAGAATGAGAACAGTGAGAGTTCAGAGGAAATTTGGGCACATGTTAAAAAATAATAAACACCCAGAGACACAAAATAAGAAAACACATACCATATAAGCATGAACAAATTAGAGAATAATTCCAAACTAACAGATAAGCAAGCACACAATACAATAGTAAGGCTGGTAAGAGACCAGGCCAGTTTGTAGGAACTGGCTCCTTCACAGAGTATCTCCACATGACCAGAAAGAACCCCCTCAATTGCAGCTCAAATGTGGTCTCTCCTAGAAGGTCTTCCCTAACCTTCCCATTAGAGGTGACCTTTCCTTCATGGCCCCACTGTATTGTGTCCTCTTTCCTGGCAGTTATCACATTGCCTGACATTCACTGTTCACACATTGGTCCTCTCCACCAGTGAACTCCTAGAGAAGAAATGTATGCCTCAAAAGCTTTTTCTGCCTCATAGGCAAATACCCATTGCATAATAAGTGCTCAATAAATGTTTAATACAGGATTAAAAAACAGAACTTTAAATACCAATGAGGTTTTCTTGATTTTGAAAAGTTGTATTTTCGTAGAACACTAAGAAAATAAAGAGAAATAGAAGAAAAATATTACAACACTCATAAAATTGCACCATCCAAACACAGCCACTCTTAAATATCATGGCAGGTACACACACACACACACACACACACACACACACACACACACTCTCATATATACATAAAGATGTGTAGCTTTGTTTGTTTGACAAGGCAGAGGATCT
>NW_017731616.1:491912-493846 GCF_001890085.2 Hipposideros armiger | reverse complement strand
ACAAAATAAATAAGTAAGCTATATAGATGACAGGTAGTGACCAACTGCTATGGGGAAAATAAAATAGGAAAGGTAGATAGAATGTCAGAGTGGGTGGTAGGCAGGGGAACTACAATTTTAAATAGCATGACCAGGGAAAGCTTACTAAGCAGGACACATTTGAGAAATGACAGGAAAAAGGTGAGAGAGTGAAAACCTGGAGGAAACTATTCCAGGGATGGGGTGCAGGAAGAACAAAGGTCCTGAGGCAGGACTTTGCCCGGCATATTCAGGGGGTAGCAAGAAGATAGTGCTGTTGCATTGGAATGAGCAAGGGCGAGAAGTAGGAGGTGGCATCAGAGAGGTATGTGGTGGGGGAGGTGCAGACAAATCACACAGGTCTTTATCAGCCCTTGTAAGATAAGGACCTGGCTTTTACTTAGACTGAGATAGAAAGCTGTTAGTGGGATCTAAGCAGGAGGGACTTGATCTGACTTATGTTTTAACAGGTTACTCTGGTGGCTGCATGGAGAGTGGACTGAAGGAGATGCCACTTAGAGAACCCTTAAGAACAGCCAAAATTATTAGCAGGAAAAAAGAAGCAATGCCTTCCTCAGCTCTAGCTAGTGTGATCACAATGGATTTTTTTTTTCCAGAGCAAAGTGCTTGGGAAGCCTATTTCCACTCTATGATGTCTTGTTGAATACATCAGTGATAGAGAACCCTCATTCAGCTATACTGCAATGGGACCGTTTCTAAAACAGGCTGTCAGGATGCATACACAGCCACTGGCTGGAAATTGCTGTATTCTCACTCATCACTCCTCAGTGTTACTTTCATTTTGGGAGGTAAAGCTGAGCACAGAACTGGCCGTTCAGTCTTAATACAAGCAAGGCCTGCTATGACCAGACATTTAGAACATGGTCAGGTGGTCCAAAGAGAGCTAGGCTAACCTCAGCCAGATACTCCACAAAATGTATAATAAGCACTCACTCTAAGCAAGTCATTGAAAGACTAAAATGAATCAGAGTCAGTCCTGCCCTAAGTGGATATACAGTTCAGTACGTGAAAGTATATGACTTAAATACAAGTTACTATACCAAAATGAGTATAAACTATAGATTGTGGAACATACACTATATCCTATATTTACTTGTAACTCGACTGCAAAATAGAGAGTAACAAATGTCCCAGAAAGAGGGAGATAGTTCATCCAGCTAGGAGGATCCGGGGCTGGCATTTGACTTAGGCCTTAAAAGGAAAGCTGGAGCTGAACACACAGAAACAAGCAGAAGGCTTGCCAGGCAGAGGGAGCCAACAGAGAGACTGGAAAATAGAGGATTCAGGAGGGGAACCGTGGTTGGGGGAGTTTAGGGAGGCCCAGCAACTCTCAAAAAAATCCCGCAGCAACTTATTTAAAATGCAGATTCTGGGCCCACTACCCAGCAATTCTGAGTGATACTGGGTAGGGGAATCTGTCTGTATTTTTATCAAGGAACCCTCAAGTATTGGGTCATCGGAAAAGTCAGGAAGTATTTTGTCTATGTTTTTCAAAGGTCATTTATTTATATAAAGAACAAAGAGGGCCGGCTGAGTGGCTCAGTTGGTTAAGAGCTCGCTCAAGAGTTTGAGCTCTGAGCAACAGCGGTTGGAGTCAGCCCGAGCTGAGCAGCCGTGAGCTGCCAACAGGTGGTGGGATGGCTCAGCTTAAAAAAAAATAAAAATAAAAAAAAAATAAAGAACAAAGATCAATCAATGATATATTGTCCTTTTTGTTTGATAACATTTTGCCATCTTTCAATGAGCTTCATAATTCCTCGTTCATAGAAGAACCTCTCTTTATTTGTGAAAAACTGAAAAAGGTGCTGATTTACAGCCTCATCTGAATTGAACATTATACCATGCAAGGAGTTTTGAAGAGAATGAAACAAGTGGAAGTCTGACAAGCAAGGTCA
>NW_017731616.1:470406-488137 GCF_001890085.2 Hipposideros armiger | reverse complement strand
ATTTTCAAAAAAGAAAATTACAAGTATGTATTTCTGCAATCCTGGCAAATCTCTAAAGTGTCTTTGCCTCTTTGTGCCTCAGTTTCCTCATCTGAAAAATGAGATGGTTAAACTGATCACTGTTTCTCAATGTTAGCTCCAGGTACTATCCACTGTACTTGTTCAAACCCAGAGTTGCTGACACTGAATCTCCAGGTGAGAAGCTGGAAATTGGCATTTGACAGAGGTCCCTGGGTGACTTCATTGAGCTCTAAGTTTATCTCTAAGTTCCCTTCTCTAGCATTCTATGAATTTTAAACTTTAAACCTATACAAATACGGGCCAGGGGAGGATTGTGGCATAATTGAATTGATCAAATATCATTCAGATTGTCACATTACCGAATCACAAATTAGTCACGATGTTGCAGTCACTAAGGAACAATACATGCCCACAGCTATGACAAACGATTTACTAAATGATCAGATTTTTCACTTTCTCACCAAAGCATGGGGAAATTCATCTTAGCTATAGCTGCCTTAAACCTCTCGGAATGAAATACATTAAAAACAACTGCAAATTACTGATGACTAATGTCTTTCAATTTGGCCTCAAACTGAGAAATACTGTGCAGAAATAAAATGGTTTATAATCCCACAGGTCCATTCTATTATAAACTGCAGGTGGCAAATCAAGCGGCTATGAACTATGCAGTGTGTGTGTGTGTGTATGTGTGTGTGTGTGTGTGTGTGTGTGTGTGTGTGTGTGTGTGTGTGTGTGTGTGTGTGTGAAAAATCAATGCTCAGGGAGGGTATTCTGGACTTCTTTAATGGGAATTTAACAGCCTAGGCAAAAAGCAGGTGCTAGTGTGAGGACCCAGGAATCTGAGTGATGCCTGACAAGGGCCTGAGGCTAGAATTGCTGTCACTCCCACCTCGAATGCCCACCAGCCAGGGCAGCTGCCTCTGTCTTTTGCAGAAAAGGAATCTAAGGCAAGCCCAGAAGAAAGCTGGGAGAAAAGCAGCTGCAACTCACATTGATGACCTATTTTCTGAATCCAGCTCATCTGAGATTAGATTCTCATTCCTCCAAAAAATAACAGAGCACTTCAGACCCAGAAAATGGTGCCTTTGAGGAGTGCACGGACCAGAATGTATGACAGACACACTGTCACAAGAGGACTTTCTTCCGACCCAGGTTCCAAGCGGTGTTAGCCTCAGATGGCTATTGTGGGAAGGGCCAATAAATCTACCAAATCCTTGGTGGCTTTACTCCACTAGCCAAGATTAACATGATGGTAATTGGCAGTGAATCTGATCTGCTTAGTGTCTCCTACCAGCGCAAGCAGCAAAATCAAAACCATCTTCCCAGGCCCCATGTGCATGTCATGTAATGTTTCCAATTTTATATTCCCCCTACTTGAGGCTGCATTGCTCCTTCATTCCAGACATTGCACAATCAAATCAATCATCTTTTTCTGAGTCAAGGGCTCAATCAAGGCCTGTAGGCAGGTTCACTTTTCTGAGCTGCAGATGCCTCCAGGGGACAAGCCAGGAGCTACTGATACTGAATTCTTGAGGAAAGAACAGTGACTGTTAACAGCACTAGGCAACAGGCCCTGGGCTGTGCGCAGAGCACCAGGCTAAGAGGACAGAGGGGGAGCTGGGAACAGGAAGGCAGGGGTCGCCTGCCTTTCACAGGGGTCGCCTAAGGCCATCGGAAAACAAAAAGATACTTACATTACGATTCATAACAGTAGCAAATTTACAGTTATAGAGTAGCATGCTTGTCTGCAGCAAGCTGCTTTTCTGGCCCTCCAAGGTAGCAAGCAGGCCCGCGTAAGACAAGCTTAAGACTAGAAGCCAGGAAGAGACCCCAATCTGAACCGCAAAGCAGCAGGTAGCAAGAGCCAAGTAACCTCGCATTAGTTGCATCCATAAATTCAGAGGAAGAGTATATTCGACCCAGAATCAAGGCTCCAGTGGGAATGTTTCCTGCAGCAGGTAAATTTAGGTATAGTTTTGAAGGAAGAAATGAAAAGGATTATTGAAGATAAGGCAGGAGGAAAACCCAGAACCAAGAAATAGCCCTCAGAAGATGCAGATATAAGAGTGCAGTTTAGAGAATAAAGATTTTTACCTCTGCTGGTGAATGCAGACTTTTGTGTTTCCATTTACCACCATAAGAATCTTAAGAATAAGGATAATGTGTTCCATGTTCTTATATCCCCGACAGTATTTGCACATAATAGACACTCACATTATAGCTGGTAGACTCATAGCATTTTATACTTGGACTGAACTTATGGATCATCCCATCTATTTGCTGAATGAATATACCAATGAATGAATGAATGAATGAATGGATGGATGGATGGATGGATGGATGGATGAATGAATGAATAGACTATGAAAAAGACCTCATTCTTTCTAGTAGAATTAAGAGATGAAGTTGAATCGGTACACAGGAGTTAGTAGATGGCAGAAGTTTCAGGCAGACTGGAGGGTTAAAATTTGATCCAGAGGTAATAGAGAGCCACACCAGGTTCTTAAACAGTGAAGTTGGCGGTTTTCTTTGAGAGAGATTGCCTTGGCAGCTTTTCACAGGGAAGAGCAGAACAGGAAGCCTATATAGTTTTGAAGGTCATTAACAGCCCACTCAGGCCCCAGCAAAGGAGGACTGCCTCAAACATCTTTACCAGGGATTTGCCCCAGGCCCTTCCAGATAATAGGGTCCCAGTAACTTATCCTACCTTCCTTCCCCACCCCCTTATCCTACCAGTCCTGATGATATTTACTTGCTCAAAATGTACCATCTAAAGGAAGGGACATACCTCTGCAAATGGCTGAGAGCCTGATCTGCTTCCATCTAAGAAACCAGTTATAACACATTCCCAATGTGAGTGCAGTAGCAACAGTTTGACATCCATTTGCATAATTTTTCTTCTCTAACAGGCTTTAAAAATAACAATAGGCAAACAAGATAGAATCTATTCATTTTAAATTTGCTTGAGCTGCTATCTTTAACAAAAGTAATTACCAAAGCACCATGAAGATTTTATTTATTTATTTTTAAGATTTTATTGGGGAATTGGGGGAGGGAAACAGTGTTGGGGAATTGGGGAAGGGGACGAGCCAAGTTGTTGTTCTTCCATCTTAGTTGTGGAGGGCACCAGTCACCATCTGGTTTCCCGTTGGCAGCTCGTGGCCTCTAAGCTCAAGGTGCTGTGTTCAACTTTAGTTGCAGGTGTGCATAGCCACCATCTCATGCGGGAGTCGAACCAGCAGCCTTGTTGTTAAGAGCGCACATCCTATCCACTGAGCCATCCGGTGGCAGCTCAGCTCAAGGTGCTGAGCTCAGTATTAGTTGCAGGTGGGCGTAGCCCACCGTGGAACAGGCAATTTTGTTGTTGCACCAGCTGAGCCATCCTGTCACCTGTTGGCAGCTTAGTGACAGCTCAGCTCAGGCGCAGCGTCACTGGCTCATGTGGGAATCGAACCAGTGGCCCTGTTGCTCAGAGCTCACGCTCTTAAGCCAACTCTTAACCAACTGTGCCACTCGGCCGGCCCCAGCACCAAGACGATTTTAAATGCATGAAGTATATAGTGTATCATTTGTTCATTCCAAGGAGATCTATGGCAGAATGGACACTTAATTTGTGTTCTATAGAATCACCAACTGATTCTGGGATGTCCAATTGTTCTGGGATAGACTGATAAGGTTGGAAGATAATTTGTTTAGAAAGTTCATCTAAGAATGGCAGGGAAAAAATTATATCAAAAAAATAATAATAATGGTATCAAGATAATAACAGTGGTATCAAGAAAAATATGGTATCAAGAATAAGATATATACACATCAAATCAACAATGACTCAAGAACCCAGAAGCAAAAGAATGTCATAGATGACTCTTGCAGGTGCTGATATCACTACATAGTAAGCAACACAAGGACAGGGACCATACGTGTCAGGTGATATAGCCCAGGCCTAACATTGGGCCTGGTGCATATAATGGTGAAAGAATCGACTGACTGGATGGATGTAATGGATGGATGGATGGATGGATGGATGGATGGATGGATGGATGAAGAATGAATGTAATTTCTCTATGTAACAAAGGCAATTAATGTACCTAAGAAATTTACATGTAATATTTATTTTTCCAAAGAGCTAGAAATAATAATTTTATCATGTTCATTCATAAGCATATGTGCCCACATGTATGCACAAGTTCACATACACACACACACCTCAAGCAAAAACACCTTCAGATGGTAAGCACATCAGGAATAAAGATTTTAATTTTTAAATTCTTTATACAGCAGAAACATTTCAAAACTAGCAAAGCATTTTTATAATATTTTAAAATGAATTACTGCAGGTTAACATTTTAGTTTCCTCCATCCATTATGGAGTGCCAGGCACTGTGCTTGGTGGCTGAAGAACTGCAAAGAAATGAAAGAAAAAGAGCTAACTTTTGGGTTTCTTCCCCTGGAAAATTTTTCCAAAGAACATCCTATTAAGTTTTACTCTAAATAGATGCATTTTTAGCAGGACCAAATAATCCATTTTCTGCTCTATTTTAATATCCACATTTTCATTTCATGGGTTTTATCCCTCAATTCCAATGACATTCTAAGTCAAATGAAAACTTAACCAAAGTTATCAGCTGGTGCTTTAAAAAGAAGGAACAGGTCTTAATGGTAAAAGATAGGATCTCTGGATAGTAAGTCTGTCGTGAATGGAGGAACCACTGAAAATCAGGACAAACGATGTGTTTAATTTGTGATTTTAAAAATTTGAGGGTCTGGAGTTCATTTGTTTTGTAACACGCACACAAACACATTGGGCACATAAAGAGCTCACCTGTCTCTAAAAGGACATGAGAGAGAGAATGCCTGAAGGGAAAGAAGCAAAGACGGAGTTCTTTGTCTGTTTTTGACGTGGGTCGTGTTCCTGGGGTTGGGGGGAGGGAGACTTGTTCCTACACTTTTATACTTCTGTCTATGTAAAGAACCATCTTCTTTCATCATAAATTCTGTGAAACTACTATGATATTGCCATACTATTGCCCCAATCATATTTTGGATAACACCATGTTGAAATTTTTTGGTATTAGTATTTTTTAATTAATCCTTCTAATGAAAGCACAGTTGGATTCATTCTATGACCACTGAGTGGTGGCATGGTGTGACAGGTCCTGGTGGTGTAAAGCAGGCTCCTTGTGCTCATGAGCATTACAGAAGAGAAGTACAAGGTGTCATGGGAGCCCAAGACAGAGTTAATCTAGCCACAAGGTCTGACTTCGTTGCACATTGGAATCACCTGGGAAGACTTTTAAATACTGATTCCCGGGTCCCACCCCTCAGGGATTCTGACTGATTTGTTCTGGAGTATGGCTCTGAGCACCAGCAATTTTAAAAGTTCCCCAGATGAGTCTAATGTGCAGAAAAGTTTGAGAATCATAGCTTCAGCACAGTGGTTCTCAAATGTTAGGGTGCAGCAGGATCCCCTGGAGGGCTTATGAAACACAGATTTCTGGGCCCCAAACCCAGTGTTTCAGACATTAGTTGGGGGGAAGAGCCCAGAATGTGTGTTTCTAACAAGTCCCCAGGTGGCGCAGCTGTGCTGGCCAGGGACCACACTTTGAGAAGCGCTGTTCTAGGGGATCAGGTGAGGAGGTGAGAAGAAGAGATGGGGGAGGAAAGGGGTGTGCCTGACAGAGCGAATCACAGTGCCATTTTTCTCCCCAGAGAAGAGCAAGCACAAGGACAAACACACATTCCAGGACCTGAAAGGTGTGTGGTGTGGCCAGAGCTTAGGAAGCAGGAACAGAGTTGAGTAAGTCGAGGCTGAGAGGTAGGTAGGCACAAACCCTGGTCCTGCCACCCATGGTTTCGAATGAAGAGAAAATGACTCCATGAGGCCAAAGAGGCTGCGGCTCTTCACAGGGACTGGTCACAGCCGTTGCGCAACCAGTAGGCCTTAAGTCTCAGATTATGGAAAATCCAAGCTGGCTTATCTCTGAAAAGCAATACTGCCCTATTCAGTATAACATTTTATAGCTTTCATGACACTTGCAAATGTTATTTCAGTCAATTCTTACAGAAATCCTGGAAGGCAAGAAGGGCTGACACTCCTGTCTCCATTTTGCTGACAAGGAAAAAGGCACTAAATAGTGGGGCCAGCTCTGGAACCCAAGCATTCAGCCTCCTGATCCAGTGATCTACAACTCATTACCCTTCCACTTTTAATCTTACCCCCAAATGGAAAAGTCCCATCCCCTAGAAAAACTGCATTCAAAGTGCTAAGTGAAAAAGAGAGGTAAAGGAAGAACCAGCTCTCCACATGACGGTAATATATACATCTGCCTGTAGCATTTGTACATGTGTCACCATAGAATGTTCCGGAGGGCCCTGGCTGTGTTTGGACAACCACTTGACTCTTAAAAACTTCACTCAGGAGGAGGCCGGGTGGCTCAGTTGATTAAAGCGCATGCTCTGAGCCACAGAATTGCTGGTTCAATTCCCACATGGGCCAGTGAGCTGCACCCTCTGCAACTAGATTGAAGATAATTACTTGAGCTGAGCTGCCTCTGAGCTGCTCGTGGGCAGCCAAATGGCTCAGTTGGTTAGAGCGCGTGCTCTTAAGAACAAGGTTGCTGGATCAACTCCCGCATAGGATAGTGGACTATGCCCCCCTACCCCGCAACTAGATTGAAAATGGCAACTGGACTTGGAGCTGAGCTGCACGCTCGCCACAACTAAGACTGAAGGACAACAACTTGACTTGGAGCTGATAGGTCCTGGAAAAAAACACATTGTTCTCCGAAAAAACATACTGTTCCCCAATAAAGTTTATAAAAAAATTCACTCCGATGTAAAGTTAACGTGAAAGAGAACTAAAGTATTTGTCATCACATTCTAGAAGACTTTCTTAGTCACTGGTCATGAAATGTGTGTAGCTGCCGTTAGGGGCTGTGATGTTTGCATTTGGTTCTACTGTAAGCCTGAAAAGCTGGGCTTTCCTCACTATGGATAACTGAGAGACTGGACAAGTATAACAAGCAATTCATGGGCTGTTTCATTAGGGGGTTTTTTCTGTCCAAATGAATAGTCTTTAAAAATCTTCAGAAAAGACTGACTCCTGCTTTAACTTTTGCATCTTTTTAAATTCAAGAATGTTATTTCATTTTCTCTGGTTATAAAGCAGTACATGTCTACACGCAAGATGTTGGAAAAATAAAGAAAAGGACACAAGTGCAAATAAAATCACCCATAATCTTCCCCTCAGAACTAATCACTGTTAATATTTTAGTATCCTTCCTTCAGACATTTTTAAAAAATTGTGTATGTTTTTAACCAAAGTTGACTATTGTTAGGTTCCAATTTTGTTGTTTCCAATGTTTCCATATTTAAGAATTGCTATAATCAACATCTTAACATTCTTGTACAAATCCTTGTATACATATTGATGATTTTAGGTTAAAGTCATGGATGCAGAATTGCTAAACCAAAGGATTTGAATATTTTTAAGGTTTATGCATAATATTTTGGGAAAAGATACGGCCTAGACTAGAGAATGATCAAAATAAATAAAAACATTTAAATATATTAAGAATATTTCTCACGCTGAATGAATTATTTTCAATCTCTGGCTCTTCCTCTAAGTAAAAGACAACCATAGATGTTTCTCTTTCTTACTTCGATGTCAGAACACTCCAGGTTTCGTGCAGGCACACAGCTTCCAGAGAAGCTCTCGCATTTACTCCCACTGTGACTTCAGAGAGGCTTTGGCCTCTGCAGTCTTAACTATCTGCTTACTCCTTTGCAGGAAGACCAATTAATTAGGCTTCTTAATTCTCCTAAGTACCTATAGCACTCTCTAACCGCCTATCAAGGGGAAGACTTCAGCCTCCTTTCCTTTCAAAGTCAGAGTAGAAAGGCTAAGCATGATGATACGCTCGTCTGCCCACCCATACGTCTGCCTACCCACACTTATTTTTTTCAGCCAGGGAAGGTTTCCTTGGCAACCATCTACATCAATGCTTCAATTCCTCCTGCTCAGTAAGTCCCTGATATTAGCAAAGAACAAGGCTCTTTCTCAGGATCTTGAGTGTCTCTATTTTACTAATTTTTTCCCCCAGTGTATTCCTCCATGCAGGCAGGAATGGGAGTTGTCTTGTTTACCATCAACTACTGACCTCCCAGTGCCTGGCAACAGTTCTTAAAACATGTTTGCTAAATGAACAGCTGATATTTAGCAACCTCCCTTTTGCATGCAAGACTTGTGAAATTCATAGGCACTTTGAATATTTAAAAACAAACTTGACAAAACAGTTTGCAAACAGCCATATGGTGGTTTCCTCCCAAGAGCTGTTAAGAATGAAATAACCGTAGTTCCTCTGATTTTATCTGAATTGAATCAGCAATGCACCCATTAGAAGTAACTTGTAAGGACGGAATACAGAGTAGATGTGCTATTTCCCGGCTAGATTATGAAGTGGGGACTGTTCTTACCATGGTTGCTAAGTAAGGTTGAGGAGGCTGTATGCTGTCCAAAGTCATCCAGCCAAGGAGACAGCAGGAGCTAAAATCTAGCTCATGCTCTGCTCACCCACACATGTGCCCTGGTGTGGGGCTTCATCCACCCAGACAAAAGGAAAACTTGTTCTAATGATCACAAAGGCACAGTCGCTCACCAAGTTGTACAGCATTTCATAATTCAAACAAAAGAACTAGATGGGTCCTCTGAGTCTTCTATTTTTTCACAGCAAAGTCCTTAAATATGGCAGGTGCTCCATCAATACACATCTACTGGATTGAGTCAGTACATTGTTAACTGATAATTAATTGACAATTTTATTAAGAGTACTCTTAGTGGGGGGTAAATCATGCAGAACTATGGTTCACTCATTTGGGATCAAATACTGTTTTAACAACTGAAGAGAATTTGGAAAATTGTAGTTTGCAGTTTCGAGAGAATTGCAGTTTGCTTGGGACTTTGAATTCCAGCTGGGTGGTTATAGCGCATGAATGACTTTTCCTATCACTTAACATCAAGATATTCTCCTTTCAAAATGAACTCTGATAGAAAAGAAATAAATCAAACTTTTTATAAGATCTAATAGATGTCAGAGTATTCTTTCTCTGGCAGGACATCTAATTCTTTTTTGAAAAAAAAAAAGATTAATCATCAAAGCAACTTAGTATAAAATTGAAGTTTCCTCATTTATATTATATTTCATTTACATCACTTGCCACTTCTTTCAACTCTAAAGGGGTAATTTTCTATACTGAATTATTTATATTCTCTTGTAATCAGATACCTGATAAACTTTTAAATATTTATACATCCACCAATTCAAAGATGATAAGTGAACTAATGCTGAAAATGAAAATCTGCCTGTCAGAACTTGGGGTACTACAGAATTTGTGTGTGCCTGTTTACCTATCTATTTACCTACATCCCTACACATATACCTGTATGATTATTGCTACATAGTAGGCATTGGTAAATGAATGGTGACTAAATGTAATAAATATTGTAAGTTAAGATGGCAAGTCAGATAATGTCCACAACAGTAAAGAAAGTAATAAATTATCAAATTATTTCTGTACTCTTATGAATTTTAATGCCACCAACTTTGTTGATATTTCTATAGAAAAGCCTTGACAATGTTGGGTTTTTCCTACATTACCAAGACTCTTATAACACAAGCATATTTTAACTTGGCATTAGCCATAAGGATTCCTAATCAAAATATAAGCTATTAAAAGGGAAAATTAAATTTACTCCTTTAAAGTGTCAAAAGAAGATAATTCATGTGTTGCTTAACTGCTCTGCCCTCTGTACTAGTTTCCTATTGCTGCTGTAAATTAACACAAACCTAGTAGCTTAAAATAATACAATATTATTACCTTATAGCTCTAGTGGTCAGCAGACTGACATAGGTATTACTGGGCTAAATTCAAGGTATTGACAGGGCTGCACTGTTTCTGGCTCTAGTGGAAAGTCTGTTTCCTTGCCTTTTCCAGCTTCTAGAGGCTACCTGCATCCCATGGATGTGGCCCCTTCTCCATCTTCAAAGTCAGCACATAGCATTTTCAAACTTCTCTCTGACTCTGACCCCTAACTGTGCTGCCCCCCTCTTTTCTTCATAAGGATACTTGCTATTCCATCAGGCCCACCCAGATAATCCAGGTGAATCTTTCTATCTCAAGATACTTTATTGAATCTTCAAATATCTTTTGCCATGTAAGGTTACATATTCACAGGTTCTGAGGATAAGGATGTAGACATCTTTGGGGAACCATTATTCCCTCTACTACCCCTTCTAAAATTGTGGTTGGCGTTTAGCATCAAGCAGTATCCTGGAAAGGCAGCACAGAAGTAGCAAATGGAACACATTTTTGAGAGTTAAGGAGAGCAATGTTTTAATCCTGGCATTGGCCCCTTACCAGCTATATGACCTTGGCCAATATATGCAAACCCTTAGAGCCTCAGGTTTTGCACTTATCAATGGGGCCGGAGTACCTACTTAATTTTGTTGGAAGCACTAATAAAGAGATCAAACATAAAGCGTCTGGCTCCCAACCCACAGTAGGTGTTGAATAAATATGAGTTGATTCCTCTTGCCTACACGTTAAAAGGGCACAGCAGCATCAGATCCAACTACATGCTGATTTTTATTATAGTGCTATGAGGTTCATAACTATTAGATTCAGTGGAGGAAGGATTTATCCGGCCCAAAAAGTTAAAGATTGACAGTGGACTTTCTTTGTTAGCCAACACTGTTAAACATCAGCAGGGCTGCTTGAAAGTCTGCTCTACTCAGTAGCTTAAATGGCAACCTGCTTTAAGACAGGAAAGGATTTCCCTTTATCTCTGATTCTCAATTACCTCCTAGGTGAGATACCTATAGCCAGGAGATACTTGAACCAAATCCTGTTTGAAATCTATAAAGAATGCTGCATGATGGTGGAATTCATATTAAAGGGCAATTAAACAATGCCAAGTTTCTAAATAGTTTTATCATGCTTTTTTAAATTTAGAAGTTATATATGTATAATATATGTTCAGTTAATAAGACTGACCATAAGGAAAAATGCAATAATTATTTAAATGTCATAAGTTGGGATTTCATGGATTTAGCATTAAATTGGGAGTTACATGACTGGGATTATCAGGAGACCCATGTCCAAGTCCTGCTTATACCACTCCCTGTTGTGTGACCTCAGATGGTTAATATTACCTCTCTGGGCCTCATTTTTAAGCACAAAGGTTTACTACAGGGATTAACTAAGATTATGAATGTGAATGAATATAGGATATTATTATTCTTTATTCATTTAACAAACTTTCATTTTATCTTTACTCTTTGATATTGAAATAAAAAGAAAATAAAAAATGAGTAAGACTCTGTTGTTTACCCTCAAGGATTCCTCAAGGTAACAGAGGAAGAGAGAGAAAGGTGTTATTTTTATAAAAATTTCTTCTGTAATATCATTTTTTAGGTGAACTATAATTTACTTAGAGTTCAGTGCTCAGGTCATATGTATACCATTCTATCTAATTTTGTCAAGTGCGTATCAAGAGGCAAAACATTTTCACCCCCCCACACAAAGCTCTCTTGTGCCCATTCCCAGTCATTCCCCGCCCCCTTCAGAAGTAACAACTGATCAGATTTCTATCAGTATGTACTTTTTGGTGTAAGCCTTCTTGCATTCAGTGTATTGGTTTAAACTATTGATCCAGGTTGTACCATTTATCAGTTCTCTTTCTGTTGTTTTTGCCTGTTTTGCTGGGTAGTATTCTTTTTCTAGATATATCACAACCTATCTATTCTTCTGTTGATGGGCATGTGGATTGTTTCCAGTTTGGAGCTACTATGAACAGTCTTGTAAAAAGCTTTCTTGTGCACATGTGTTTTTATTTCTCTTGGATAAATACCTAGGAGTAGAATTGATGGGTCAATTGATGGGAATTGATGGGATCTCCTTTCATTTATAATTTAAACTTTATGCTATAAGCTTGAAGTACTTTATAATTTAACATAATTTTAAATTTTTAAAATTATTTTGAAAACTATTTTGTAATTCTTAGAGCAAATTCTATTAGAAATGAAAATAACCCCAAAACTTTTTTGTTTTAACCATTGAGAGTAAAATTCCCTTTTCAAAGATAAATGAGATGGCTGTCGTTGGGGGCGTGGGGTGGATCTATAAAACAAAGCCATCTGAAGGAAGCTGTAGTTCCTGGGAAACATTACATTGTTGACCTGGCTACTTGAGCCAGCAGGTAAGGAACTCAAAAGGACTTTCTCAGGCCTTGCCATTCATAGCCATTCTCCATACTGTAAGATGGAATCATTGATATTTTGTTTTTGTTTGATATTTACCTTGTCTGCCTTGCTCCCTTTATAGTCCCCATGCTTAATACAGTGTCTGGCACATCAGAAGCACTCAGTATAATTTTGATGAATAAATGAAAGAATGAATGGTGGGGTAGGCAAAAAGAGGAGGCGGAACTAAGCAGCACTCAAACAGTGTTATCATCTTTGATCCTGCCATCAAGTAGCAATTACCCTTCAATTCTCAAATCACATTCTCCAACCATCTGATCAAGAGTAGAGAGTTGAGATAGACAATAGATAATCACTATTGTGGCTCTTTTCAAGTCCACATGCCTACCTCACTATCCCACACCACCCCTAGATTCCAACCCCTGTCTCTAGGACAGATGGGCGCCTGGTTAAGGATGACTGTAGCAATAAACACTTGTCTTTGAGGGGTGTGTGTTTCATCCCTCAAATTCAGACACTTTGCTCAAAATTCACCAATTTGATAACTGCAGAGTGTGAGGAAGTGGACAGAGCCAGCAAGGGAAGCCAGAATAAAAGAGGCACCACTGTGCCCGCATTGTGATACATAGCAATGGCTCCCATCCTTTTCTGATACTCATTTACAAAAGCCAAAAACGTTCATGAATTTTTCACCCCACTTCCTACCATAACAGATACTGTACTTCACTATAGGGTACTGGAGAAACACATATACACAAGCTACTAGGAATTTAGTAACACTTTCAAATGAGTTTCTCTTTTATCTTTACAGGCACTAGAACATGGGCTGTGTCTGATTATTTCACTGACAGCCCATTCTGGAGGGACTCCTGGATTTGTTGTCGCTTTGCCATCGTGCCATGGCCTGGGCTCTGAGGTCTGTAGGTGGGGAGTGCCGGGGTAGCGCATGGATCGATTTTTCCACTACGAAAGAAAAACAGAGAGGTAGAAACAGGAGCTCTGAGTCAGAGAAAAGGTCCACCTAGAGCAGCACTCAGAAGCACAGGCGCAGCTCTGTGGAGCTCGGTTTTCCGTGCGTGGGTCCCAAAGCAAGAAAAACCCTGGTGCCACCACCAAGACATATAGAGACTCTGAATACTCTGAGCTGGATTCTGTGTGTACCAAGCACAACATAAAACTAAACAGAGATGATCTTTAGCTTCACAAACAGTTTAGATATCATTGTATGGGTTGCCTTAGTCAAACAGGAAATCTACTATTTAAGAGTTAGATGTACCAACAAAATGGGTTCATTTAGATAAGAATATACAGGCCAATGAGACCCTGGAGAGACAAAGGGAAAAGTAAGAAGAAGCCAGGAGACCTCTTTGTAGAATGGTTTTATTCTTCCCACTGCAGGAATGAGGAGAGCCAAGAACACAAAGTGTGATCAAGTAAAATGAAGTCTTCAGGGAAGGTTCAGCTAAGTAGGTGAACCCCTCCAGTTTGCCCTGGCAATAAGGCAGCACATTTTTATGATATTTTAATGAGAAAAAAATATATAAAGGTGAAGAAAACTGTTCAGGGGTGGAGAAAACATTTATCACTAACAATTAAAAAGCAAATATATTGTATAACTCTTTTAGAACAAGTCATATCTCTTTATAATCTTATTTGTCCTTAGCTCAAAACTTCTATAAATCCTGCCCAGATCTCCCCTCAAGGGGAAAGTGACAAGCCCCGTGGTTCTCAACTTTGGATGCACCTTGGAATCACCGCAGGAGCTTTTCACAATACAAGACCTGGCTTCAGCCTCAACAATTCTTATTTAATTGGGCCAAAGTGGGGCCCAGAGACCTGTCCACAATGGCTGATATTATTAACAACAATAGTATCTTGAATATACAAAACCAATTTTATTCAAGTAGCTCATTAAGACTTATAGCATGTTTACTAGTATTTACTACGCAGTTAGCAGGCCAGATGCTTAGGGCCCAGGGCTATACATGAACAGATTAGAGAAAAATGAAGAGCATCGTGCATTTTATACTATTAGCATCACCTGAAAGACAGCACATGATTGGTGGTACATTAAAAATCCTGTTCAGTGAAGTTTGCTGCTCCCATCCCAAATGCCAGTGAGGGGACTGTTTGTAACGCAGGTCCAGGTCCAGTGGAGCTTATGTGCTTTTTTGTACATGGTACAGAATTAAGGGCCCACTGAACCCTTTCCAGGTCCAGGTCAAAATCCTTGTAGGACAGAAAGAGCACACAGGGCTGAAAGTCAGGAGGCTCGGGTTCTACTCCTGGCTACTTGCCGTAGCGTCTCAAGGAAGTCACTGGAATTCAAAATAGGTACGTTGCCCCCATCAGGGAAAGGGATGATGACTGGGTGATTTATTTTATTGGGTTAATTTTGAAGGACAGATGAAAGCTCAAAGTTTGAATAGGTCCTAAAAAGCATGTCAGACAGAGGGAATTCTAGATGGCAAAAGAAGGAAGCATAAAATGACATGACATATCTGGGGAACCACAAGTATTATACTTCAGCATAGCTGCAGCATACATATCAAGGAGAAGCACAGGTAGGAATGTAGAAGCACAGGGACACAGACAGACTTGATTCTGAAGGCTCTTGTGTGCCATGCTGGGAAGCCTCAGCTACCTTCAGAATAGGCAATGCGAGAGTCCTCAAAGATATACTGGAAAGAGTGCAATAACATATTCATAGACATAGTTTAGAAAGATCGCTGTAGTATCAAGAAGGGGGGCGGGGGCTGCAGGTGCGGAAAAGGGAGCTCTCCCAACCTGGTGGCAAGAATTCTAATTAAGGGGCCACAGCAGTCACTTCACAACTCTCTCAGTGTCCTCATGTATAAAATGAGGATTAGGATATTGTTTATAATTGACAGAAACATAACTCCAGCTAGCTTTTTTCAAACTAGCTTTTTAAAAAAGGTAGCTTCTTGGCTCACATTCCAGAAATGTCCAGGAATAGATTGATTTCAGGCATCACTCAAAGGATGTAATCAGTGTTCTTCCTCTTCATCTTTCTAATAGGATTTCTCTAATGGAAAAGCAGATGGCCACCAGCTACCCACAGTGTACAATGTATAGGCCCTCCAGTGGACTAACAACCCAAAATAAATGTCCCAGGGGAGACTGGAGGACTCTGACTGGTCTGGCTGGAGTCATGTGTCCAGCCCTGAACCAATCACTATGAATCAGGAAACGGAGCTCCCTGAATGGCCAGGCCTGAGTCAATACCCACTCCTGTGAGATGGGGGCAGAGTCAGCCCCATTCAAGTCACATGGAATGGGCTCCCTATAGGAAATGGGACTTCTACTCCCAGATGAACAGTGAAAGAATGCTGAGTGCAAAAAACAATTGATGTCTACTAGAAGAGATTGGACCAAATGGCCTTTAAGATCCCCATACTCTAGGCCATGTTTTCACAACAACCCCATTCCAGTTTCTCCATCAAGCCAGGCAGGCTCCCAGAACCCCAAATTCCAGTCCAGAAAGAGAGTTTAGCCATATCTTACTGATATTGGCTAAAGTTTGGTCTTTTGAGAGAAGACAGCATACACATGCACACACACACACACACACACACACACACACACACACACACACGTGCTGATGAGGATGAACAGAACCTGATGACTTCCTTAGTTCTTGTGCAATTCATCTTTACACTAAAAAAAAAGGGTAGGAGGATACATCACAGTGAAACAAGTTCCCTTTAGAAAAAGCACTACATATTAGAAACTGTACTTAATTATATTTATTGTAAAACTAAAGAGGGTTTAAGAGAAAGACACAAAATGAAAGTCATAGAGAATAAGTTCTTGAAAAAGCTCAAGAATCTAGAATTTTCAGCACAAAGAAAAGATTAAAAAGAGTAAACAAATGGCTTGTACGGGGAAGGTGACTTGGTCCCTATCTACAGTATTACAGAGTTGTACTAGACATAACTATTTGTTTCTTCCCCTTTTCTTATCTCTTTCCACTCTGCCTTTTGATAAGGAGAATTTGGGGTATCTTAAGATGTCAGAGAAAATCCTACTAGTGAAAAGGTATTGGAAATTAGAGTAGTTAGTAGATTAAGCTGAGCATTAAGAAAGATAGAAAGAAAGAGACAGAAAGAGAGAGAGAGCGGAAAAGAAAGGAAGAAAGCAAACCATAGATTCTATGGATAGGTTTGAGATTGCTGGTTCTTTCTAAAGCCAAGGATAAATAAATCATGCTGAGGTTTCTTTAGCTTCTATCTAATCTTAAAATTAAATTAGGCAATAATTATATTCTTTTCACTTGACTTTTGGCCATGTTTCAGAAAAATTTTAAAAGCTTTCTCTCATACATTAAAATATCCAAATGTAAATAATTTAATCAAAAAATACTCAATTTACACATCACTTAACATTTGAAGAAAATGATAAAATTCTGTAATTTCTAACATTTTTTGTTGCAAGGTACCAAATAGGATAAATGCATTGCTAAGTAAAGATTTCCTCACCTCACAAATGAAACAAAGATTTTACTAAAAAAGGAAAGCAAGTAACACATAATATGTTGTTATTTTTAAGATCACATCAGCTATTTTTGTTTAAAGTGTTTTATGATTGAATCAACAAATGTTTACAGGACACCTATTATGGGCAAAATACTATCCCAGACATGATGGGGAATACAAAGAGACTACAAAAAGTAGTCTCTACCCACAGTGAACCATATAATTAAGTTGTGTAGACAAAGCATAAATTAAACAAAAATGCTCAAGAACACAAACTAAGAAATATCATGTGGCAGGTCACAAATAATTTCAAAACAAATGGGATAAGCCTTAAGTCCTAGCAGCGGCCACCGCTCTTTGCAAAGGAGATTGCATAGAGGAGGAAAATCCTGAAGAGAACCTGGAAGATGGGTGAGCTGAGAAGGGCAAGCTGAGAATCAGGTGTGCAAGGCTGGGCTCTGGAAAGCATGAGGTAAGTAAGTCTGATCCGATGAGAACCAGCAGAGCAGTTCTCGGGATGAGCAGCCAAGTCAGGCTTGGTAGGTATTTTGGGATAACCCTGGCCTTGAATTCTTCAGAGTTAAGAAGTTTCTGAAGAGAACTCCAAAATCACCATTTTAGGACCATTGACCTGGTTGCAATTTATGTTTACATACTGCTTACTGTGTTGCAGATACAATTCTAAGTGCTTTATAAATATCCACTCTGTTAATCCTTATGACAACGCTTTGAGGTAGATGCTAGGAAGGCAAAGCACAAAGTCCTTACAGCAACTTGCCTGTGGCCACACAGCTAGTAAGGGGGGAGCCAGTACTCACTGCTAGCAGTTGCTCCAGGGTTTGTCCTACTCACCACTGTGTTGTGCCCTGCAAAAAACAACCAGGAAGGAATGTGACTGCTGGAAGCAGGTTGGGAATCCCCACCTGGTGGCTGAGCACGAAGTCAGGACGA
>NW_017731616.1:461665-468556 GCF_001890085.2 Hipposideros armiger | reverse complement strand
CCGATCCAGTACCCAGGAAAATCCCAGCGCTGCACCCTAGACAGCCAGCTGGGGGCCTGCTTTCTTTCCATCCTGCCAATCCTATTTTTAAGGCTGGGCTGATTTACGGGATTCCATTTTTGCCTCTGAGGACTTGTCTAAACACAACCTGATTCCGCATCTGAAATCCCATGTTTGCACACCGCCCTCTCAGAGATGTCTCCCATCCTGCCCCGTAAATACTGACGTGGGCCCAGAATTGGACTGGACTTGCCCATTGCCTTTGGCCTGGGTGTTCTAACCTGCTGGCCATTGGCCTTTTTCTGAGAAGGAGCCACCACTTACGCCTCAGGGTTTTCCTTACCCCTTTAAGCCCAGTAGGCCCCCAGGCTCATATTCTCTCCTAGTTTGCAGACTGAAAAATATTGCTGGCAGAGAGGTTAGTGGGGATCCCAGCAAAGGAGGACAGAGTTTCAGAGAGTGCTCATTAATGTTAAAAGCTACCAAAAGACTAAGGACCAGGAAAAGGCCATTCGACTTAGCTAGTGTAGGCTAACTGTGGCTTTCAATGATGCTAAGCAACAGGGGCAGAGGTCACATTACACGGGTGAAGAACAGACAAGCTGTAAACCATTCTCCCCCCCAAACTTGTCAATGATAGAAAGGAAAAAATAAGATGATGGCGAAAGGGGCCACATAATCAACTGAGAGTTTGTCTCAAGTTAGAAAAAAAACCTAGGGTTATTTTCCAGCGAAGGATCAATAAATAGAATATGGAACAAAAGTCTAGGGAGTGATATAATATGTCCCTCTTGTTGATGAAATATTTATATCTATTTGTCATCAAGAATTATCTTCACCTTTCAAAAATTTTAATGAGAGGGAAGTATATACAAATATAGGTACTCTTTCAGTTGGATCTTGAAAAAGATGCACCAAAAAGCCAATATATACAAAATCCTTTTAAAATTATAAGCCTTGTAGTACTCTCTGACCCCTTTTGATTAAATTCAACTGGCATTAAAAACAAGTAATCAAAGTATTAATAATCAATTAACAGTGATCTGGCTGATTGTCATTACACCTTTAATTAGCAGTATTGTTTTCAGTATCACAGTGCAATGGTTAGTGGCTATAAATGCATTGATTGCCCAGCCACCAGCTGACATTTTGAGAACCTTGATACATCATCACTTTTTCCTGCTACTAATTAAGATTTAGATCTCCCACTGTATTAATATTGCAGAGGCCTTTGTGATGGAGGCAGGGTTTTTCCACTGCCTTTGTGTCCATGGGTCTCATCAGTTACAGTGTACGCTCTGGGATCACCAACTTGTAAATGCCATCCCAGGAACATCCAAACTGGATCCTCTGCTGATTCACTCAACAATCATTTATAAAAGGACAATCACATGCAAATCACTGTGCTAAATGCAAGGGGAAGGGAGGAAGAGAGAGAGGACTACCAAGATGCATGAGACACTGACCTGAATTTAGGAAGCTGGTCATTTCTAAGGAAGACAGTACTCGCTGTAATATAGTAGGATGCAAATTACAATACAATAGAAATAATGTGGCTGGCAACACAGAAGATGGAACAATTAGTTCTGATTTCCAACCAGTGACTTTTTAAATGCTTATTGTCACCAAGATTCAAGGGCTCACCCGAGGCCATACAATTTGGCAAGGGATTTTTACTGGGAAATTCCATGACCATTCTGGACATTTGTGAAAAGGGCAGCTCATCCATCTCCAGCCATAATTCCCAGTCTGCAGGAAGCAGGGACCGGTGTAGCCTGTGTCCAGCTCTGGCTCACTGGTCAGAGGGTCGGTGCCTTCAGGGCATAACTTCTCCCTCCCAAAGCAGTTCAATGCCGACTGTTGCTCATTTAATTACATAGGTACTGCTACAATGAAGTAAACATGCCTAAGAATCACTTTGGAAGCATTTTTAAAAGCCCTTTCCAGCCCACACTCTTAAGAGATTTTATTTAAACTGATAGCCGGTGTTATTTTGATGCTAGAAGTCTCCAGACCACATTTTGAGAAATATGGCCTAACTCAGCCTTCTAGCTTTACAATGGAGGAAACTGAAACCTCAGAGGTAATTGCCCGAGGCCCCCAGGTCATATAAAATAACAGCAAACACTTGTATAGCATTCCTTATGAGCAGGTACGGTTCCAGATGTTTTACACATGCAATAGTAACTCCTTTCATCCTCACTACAACTTTACAAGGTAGATGTGGGCATCATCTTTTTTTATAAATGAGGAAACTGAGGCACAGAGAGGTGTGCTAAGTTCCCCAAGGTCACACAATGAGAAAATATCAGCTACAGCCTTTGTACCCAGATGGCCTGCCTCCAGAGCCCATCATAACCACCACCCAAGGGACAAATGTGGGTCAGAACTCAGCTGGTCTGACTCCCCAGCTGGGTGCGCTCCACCACACTGCACTTCCTTGAAGCCTGTGATTTCCAAGTAAATGAGGTTCTTTTGTTGGCCACCAAGAGCTCCAGTGACTCCTCTTTCCAGGAAGAGCTGGCTTCTTTCAGAGACTTTCCCACACCACTTCTTTTCCTTTGCAACATTCTACACTTTTCTTCACTTAGAGCATCTTGAGAACCAGAGGCACTACAGGTAATCTTTGCTTGAACCAATACGTTCTTTGAGCAATGAAACTGAAGCATTTCATTAGCAATTCCAGTATAGAAAAAAATATCACATACCCACACTTGAGTGTGTGCTGAATATTAGAACCACCCCAAAATTATACTTCCAACTTTGTCTCATTGCTGAACTTTTCTTTTCTTTTTTTTTTTTTCTGCCAAAACTGACTTAGAGAACGAACTTCTCATGGAAGAGTTTGGGAAAGGCAGAAGTTCTAGGTCACTAAGAAGAAAGTATAGGGCCGGCGGAGTGGCTCAGTTGGTTAAGAGCACGAACTCTGAGCAACAAGGTCACCAGCTCGATTCTCACATGGGCCAGTGAATTGTGCCCAAGCTGAGCTGTCGCTGAGCTACCAACAGGTGGCAGGATGGCTCAGTTGGTGAGAGAACATGCTCCTAACAACAAGGTTGCCGGTTCGACTCCTGAATGGGATGGTGGGCTAGCTCACCCCCAACTAAGATTGAACACGGCACCTTAAGCTGAGCTGCCCTGAGCTGCGGAGAGGTGGCCAGATGGTGATTGGACTTGGAGCTGAGCTAGCTGCGCCCTCCACAACGAAGATTGAAGGACAACAACTTGGCTGGTCTCCCCTCCCAAATTCCCCAACACTGTTTCCCTCCCTCAATTCCCCAATAAAATCTTTAAAAAAAAAAAAAGAAGAAGAAGAAAGTTTGGAGAGCCTAGTTGACAAAAAAAAGCTCAAAAGCAAAAAGGCCTGACTACAGATTCGAGTGCACCCAGCTGCATAAGAGAATAACCTTCACAAAACTTTTCTCTCATGACTTTGCTGTTTGGAATCTCTGGCAAGCTGCAACATTAATTCAGCAGAGCCTTTTATTTCTGAATCCCTTCATTAAAAAAAAAAAATTCTTCCTGGTCTCTTTAGTGAACACTTTCTCGCTGCTTTGTTTCTTTGTGCTGATAGCTAAAGGTTCTCGTTCCAGCTGGGTCTGCAGCTCTGACTCAACTGCCAACTACTTCCTGACTTTCAGAAATCTCATTTCCAGGTCCCTGCTGTGTTCCTGCATGAGGCTGATTGCTGGCTCTGGTTCCCAGGAGGCGCCCAGGCTCAGCTGAACTGCCAGCTTGCTGCCACACAGCCTTGTTCTCAGAGCCTCTATCCTGTTCAGCAAACTGCTTCTCCAACAATCTGATGTTCTTTTTACCCTCCTGTTCCTGCAGGATGTTGTCATGGTAAAATACCCAGTCCTGATGCCAGTGCCACACAAAACACTTTTTGCCGCATGTATGCTCTCACCCACTGCTGGTCTCTGGATTGTCAGAACAAATGCACAACTTGGGAAATGGTGCTGCCTGGGATTTCAATTCTGGACCATGCTAGGAAGAGGAAAGTAACTGTCATACAATGTTGCCTGGAATCTAAGTGGTCTTCATACATTTTGCCACATTCAAGGCTTTTGTAGCTGCCCTTTATCAGGTCGAGAAAATTCCTCCTACTCCTAGTTTGCTGCAAACTTTTATCAGGAATCAATGTCGAATATTTTTCAAATGCTTTTTCTGCATCAATTGATATGGTCATGTACTTTTTCTCCTTTAGACTGTTTAAATAGAGTAGATTATATTTATTGATTTTCAAACATGCATCCAGCTTTGCATTCCCACGACCAATTCCACTTGGTCCTGGTGTAGTGTTCTTTTTATATTGCTAGATTTGATGTGCTAATATTTGGGGGAGGGGGTGTATGTTCATAAGGATATTGGTCTGCAGTTTTCTTTCATGACCTTTATTTATTGGGTTGTTGGAAAAGTCATGATGTATTTTTTCTATGTTTTTCGTTGCAAAAATACGTCATGACTTTTCCGACAACCTAATAGTTTTGGTATCAGGGTAGTGATGGCCTCATAAAATGAGTTGGGAATTGTTTCTTCCTCTCCCCTTTTTTTAGGTGTTCAATAATTATTTATTAAGAAAAACAACCAAATGAATCCCAGACCCCAGCTGAAACCAACACCACACACACAAATTCCTCTTGTATTTTCTGAAAGAGATTGTGTAGGATTGATTTCTTCTTTCAATATTTGGTTGACTTAGCTAGTGAAATCTGGTTTTTTAAAGGTTTTTGACTATTGATGCAATTACTTATGATAGTACTAAGACCATTCAGGTTATTTATTTCATCTTGGGTTAGTTCTGGTAGATTCTGATTTTTTGACAAACTGGTTCATTTCATCTAAGTTGACAAATTTATGTGTATAAGAGACCTTAGTTCTGTAGCCACTTAAAAATGAATTCTGCCAAACAATCTGAGGAAGTTTTTCACTAATTGAGCCTCTGATGAGGCCACAGACCCAGTTGCAGCTTGATGAGACCCTGAAGTAGAGAACCCAGCTAAGACATGCCCAAGCTTCTGCCCTACAGAAACTGTGAGATAATAAACATGTGTTATTTTAAACCACTAAATTTGTAATAATCTGTTATACCACATAGAAAGCTAATACAATCGTTTACCATCCTTTACCTGTATGACTATATTTGAAGTATTTTTTGTAGACAAAATTGGTGTGTTTAGACCATTTAAATTTAATACAATTATTGATAAGTTTGGATTTAGGTCTACTATTTCATTGTTTTCTTTTCCTCTGTTGTACTTTTTTAAAAAAAAATCATTTTTACAAACTCTGCCTTTAATCTCTGCCTTTTTTAATTGCTTAAACATTTTTTGGTATCCCATTTAAATTTATCATGTACTTTCCTACTATATAGCCTTGTATAGTTTTTTTCAGTGATTTCTTTAGTGAGTACAACCTAACCAACATTCCACTTGAAGTGATGAAACACAAGAAGACTGTGAAAAATTAGCTATGAATTAGTATTATTAAATGAAAAAAGATGGAATGGAATGGAATAGAATGAAATGAAATGGAATAAAAAAAGAGCCTGTGACCCGTTGTACCAACTCAATCCTGACTGCCAGCCATGTCAAAATGCTCAGAAATTAATGTTCTTTTACACTACCAGATTGACAAATATTGAATTCTGTCCTGGACCATTTATCTCAAGTAATTAAATGGGTTTATGTTCTTTGGCCAGATTTTATATAAACCAGAAATTGATTTTGGTAATGTTTATTTTCCCTTACTTTGTAGACTCCTAGACCCTGCCTGGAGGTGGAGCCTGTAAGGCCTGTGGCACTGTTTTAAAAAAATGATCACGGTTCACAGCTGGGAGCTCCAGCCAAAGCATCTTTCACCATTGGTCAGTCCTCACTGTATCGAGCAGACCATACACACCTACAAATGAAAGCCAACTCCATGAGAAAAGCTCAAGATAAGATGGTAGTTCAGGCCTTCAGTCTAGTGCACACACTGGAACAGGCCTGAACCGGCTCTGAAGCTCCACAGGCCCCAAAGCAGATACCAGCCCACTCCCCATCATTTTGAGTTCCACCATGAGAACTCTCCATCCTGTCTCCTAAGACAGGTAAGTAGCCATGATTTCCAGCCTCTCTTCTCTCCCTGTATTGTCTTCTGCACTGTGCCAAGAATCCCTCCCCCAGTCCCTTCCTCCCTTTGCACTGTCCTCAATGGTGAAGATGCCAGGGTTTCTTGAGATTCCACCGTGGAACACCCCACACAGGTAGCAAGAGGTGACTGAGCAGAGAACTGCCATATGTGTAGCCAGAAGGTCAATGCGCAGAGGCCTCGCCCTTGGCCAGACACAGGCAGCACCCTGAGAGTGCCATTTGGATTACTTCAAAGTTCTATGATGAAGGTGACCTTACTAAAGTCCATGGACATATACTTTAAAAGTGGGAGGGGCACACTCTCTAGTCTGTGAATTTCTAATCACTCTGATCCTAAATGCTTAAGGAGGTTGGTTGTATTCCGGTTGCTCTTGTATTATTTCTTTCTCATTCCTTCCCATCGACTTACACTTAAGTGACAAGATGCATGAGTTAATTACTTAAGGAAAATGAATAATGTTTCATTCTCTTTCCCTGAGGTCTATAAAAGTCAAAGAGGACATGTATACAGTTGTAGGATACCATTTACAGAATCCAAGAGACACAAATAATTACTGAGTACTGAAAAGAGTAAACCGTGATGCCAAATGGGGAAGCATGATCCTTCATAGACAGTCCTGTCTATCTGTAAATGGGCACGCATACACATGGACTGGGGTCTTCCTTCCTTCCTTCCTTCCAACTAACTTCCTTCCTTCCTTCCTTCCTTCCAACTAACTTCCTTCCTTCCTTCCCTCCCTCCCTTCCTTCCTTCCTT
>NW_017731616.1:455078-461228 GCF_001890085.2 Hipposideros armiger | reverse complement strand
CCTTCCTTCCTCCTTCCCTCCCTCCCTTCCTTCCTTCCTTCCAACTAACTTCCTTCATTCCTTCCTTCCTTCCTTCCTACCCTCCCTCCCTTCCTTCCCTCCCTCCCTTCCTTTCCTCTTCCTTCCTTCCTTCTCCTTTCCTTCCTTCCTTCTTTCCTTCCCTCCCTCCTTCCTTCCTTCTTTCCTTCCTACCATAAATATTTATCAAATATTTACTCCATACCTGGCACTGTGTTAGGCGCTGGGATATTTGTGGTCTAAGAATCATTCTGCAAGAGTTAAAGAACACTACTATCCATCCAACACCATTCTTTCTTTGCATAGTAATGCAATTATAGCTTGTTACATGATTAGACTGGTTTCCCAGCCTACATTGCAGTTATATGTGGCCATGTGTCTACATTATGCCCAATGGAAAATAAGAAACAATGTGTGTCATTTATGACCAAAACTTTTAAGAAGCAGGTATGTTTCCTCCATGCGCTTTCCTCTTCTATCCATTAGGTGCAGGGCAAAATGGGAGAATGGCAAGGTCTCCAGAAGGAAAGAAAGAAATTCACATTCCTAAATCTCCATGGGAAAGAGAGCCACACATCTACCAGGAATACCTGCCTTAACTGTTATATACTGTATTTCCCCATGTATAAGATGCTCCCATGTATAAGACGTACCTTAATTTTGGGGCTCGGAATTTGAAAAAAAAGGTATCCCATAAAGTTATTGAACTCAAGTTTTATTCATCATAAAATTCATACAACTCCTCATCACTGTCAAAACTCCCAACCATTAGCTTGTCCTCATCTGTGTCTGATGACGAATCACTGTCTTCATATATTGCCTCGTCCTGAGTTCCATCTATGGCATTTGAAATGCCACACTGCTTAAATGACTTGACAATGATCTCAATCTTGATATTATCCCAGGATCTTTTCACCCAGGTACAAACTTCTCCTATAGTTGGTTTCTGCACTCTTCCTGCTGGTGTCAAATTGTCCCCAGAAGACTTCATCCATTGGTTCCATTCGTCTCTCATGGCAGCTTTGAAGGGTTTGTTAATGCTGACATCAAGTGGTTGGAGCTGGGATGTCAAGCCTCCAGGTATGACGGCAAGTTTTGATTTTTGTTCTGCAGCAATCTTCTTTGTGTTTTTTGTTATGTGTGCCCTGAACTGATCAAGCACCAATAGGGCAGGTTTGCGTAAGAGTCCACCTGGTCTCCTGCTCCAAACTTTCTCAAACCAGATCTTCATCCCATCCTGATCCATCCAACCCTTGTCATGAACGTGGACAATCACTCCTCGAGGAATGTCTTCTTTTGGCATTGTTTTGCATTTGAAAATCAGCATAGGAGGCAGCTTGGTTTCGTCGGCACAACAAGCTAGAACAACTGTATAATGGCTCTTTTCATGTCCACTTGTCTTCACAGTTACAGTTTTCACACCCTTCTTATCAACAGTTCTGTTACTTGGGACATCAAATTGAAGGGGGACTTCGTCCATATTTACAATCTGTGCCAACCCAAACTGATGTGTCTTCTGATATTGAATGACAAAACAATGAAATTCAAGGACCTTCTGCTCATAGCTTTCAGGCATCTTTTGGGCAAGTCTGGTGCATGTACGCATGCTTAGGCCATTCAGTTTCATGAACCTGAAGCACCAGTTGTGTCCTCCTCTGAAATCAGTAACTTCTTTTTCATCAGCAATTCTTCTTGCCTCATGCTGAACCATCTTTGTGGACACAGGAATTCCAATTGCCTTTTGCTCTTCAATCCATATCTTCAATTCCCTCTCTAAATCTGGCCATTTTGCTGACTTACCTCTCATGGCCTTCTTCTGCTCGTGGCGTTTTCAGTAGGGTTTCTTCTTCCCGTAGCCAGTCTCGGATTGTTTTCTCAGTTGGAGGAGGACCAAACTTAAGTTCAGCAGCACGATTTCCATTCACTTTTGCAAACCAGATCACTTTTAACTTGAATTCAGCACTGTACGAAAATCTTTTCTGAGCCATTTCTGGGCAGAACGTGGCAAAACGTAACCTACCATAATATACCGGTAACAAGTGCGAAACAATGAGCGCAAAGACAACAAGCACAAAAGAGCAGGAAATGCAAGTAAAAAAATCTACGAGCGCAAAAACAAGCGCAAAAAAAGTGGGAAATGCAGGTAAAAAAATCTACAACCACTGTATAAGATGCACCCAGTTTTTAGACCCCAAATTTTTCGGAAAAGGTTGCGTCTTATACATGGGGAAATACCATGCATACTTTTCCACTATGTTTGCACCATAACACATCTTGCCCTCCCCCCTTTTTTTTAAACCAGTTAAGCTACCCTAACTGATACAGAAATTGGTATCTTGAAGTCAGGAACTGCTGTTTGAAAAATGCATATATGAGAATTAGCTTAGTGGTTTAGTATCAGATAGCAAGGAAACAGATACGGCAGGCTGGAAAGCTGGAAATTCCTCTTACCCTATTGGCTAAATATTTGATAAAACTATCCTCTATGTTAACTTGCAAAGTTAAGCCAATATCTATCAGGCCTGTAGCACTAGGAGAAGTTAGAAAACTATTAGAAAACTATGACTCATGGGGACAAATTTGGCTTGTTGTCTGTTTTTGTAGGTAAAGTTTTATTGAAACATGGTCATGCCATTCTTTCACATATTGTCTATGGCTGCTGTGCACTATAAGGCAAGCGTTGAGTAGTTGGGAGAGAGATCATATGGCCCCCAAAGCCTAAAATATTCACTACGTGGCCCTTTAGGCAGAAGTTTGTCAGCTCTTTATATTCTGGGGTTGACAGTGGCAATGATGGGACCTAGGTGATGATGGAGCTAAAGAATGCAAGGTGACTGGGACCCTAAAACACTACGTGAGGAAAGCTACCTTCCAACCAGGACTAGTATTATTAAATGAATAAAAAAATTAACTTCCACTACATTTGAGCCATTATATACTTTTGAAATTTATTTGTTACGGTTTAGCTTACCCTACAAAAAAGGAGCTCTGTAATAATTCAGTGACTAAAAGTAACTTCACAGGGTGATCTAATCATAAATTCCCAACAGGGCAGGTCTTGGTGGGTAGTCACTGCTCAGGCCTATAACTTCCCTAGTGAAAGGTTACCTTTGCCTTAAGCAAGCCCTTTCCATTGTTTTTGTGCATCTAGGTTAACACACCTTTGAAATGTCTCTTTTTCAGATCCCTTGGAAGCATAACCACCCTCAAGGGAGCATATAATCTTGTTAACTATCCTATAATCCAATCACAGAGATTTCTCTGCCTTGCTTTTTCCCATGTTTATGTAATCTTCCATAGATTCCCTCCTTAATTCCAAATGTATAAAAGAAACCGCAAACTGTCATTCTGGGAAGCATTCTTCTCAGTCTATTGAGATCTTGCTTCTAGGTGTGTCCTCTGTTTGGTTCAAACAAACTTTTATAAAAATGTTCTAAAGATTTAGTCATTATTACGTCAACAATATTGTGGCAGATTGATGGCAAAAATGGTTCCAAATCCTTACTCCTCTCTGGATCTTTTTTCTATATAATTTAGCAGTGCTTTCCCATTGTGGGTGGAGCTTTCTGTCCCAGCCTTTGACTCTGGGTTCAGCAATGAGACTTATTTACTGTGGTCAATGTTAGCAAATATAATGCAAGAAAAGGCTTGAAAAAACACTTGTACATTTTTTTCTTTCTCTCTCTTGTTGCTTTGTCTTTGGAATGAGAACAAGCCCAGGCTAGCCTGCTGGAGGATGAGATATATGGAACAGTGTTAAGTTGGCACAGTTGTCTCAGCCAAAGCCCCCACACATGTAAGAGAGCCCAACCAAGATCAGCAGAGCCACCTCTCCATCTTATAAACTCATAAGCAAAAGTAAAAGTTTATTGCTATAGGTCACTGAGATATTTGTGGTTATTTATTACACAACACATGATTGTGGTAATACATAATTGTATATCTACTAATACATACGTATATGTGTTGCTTACTCTATTTATAAGCAGAGATCCTCACCTTGTGGGAAACCTTCTAAAACTTTATGAGGCTGTTATCATATTTCCTCTATATATATGAGGAAAGAAACAAAAAAAAGTGAAATGACTTGTCCAATTTGCCCCAGCTAAAAAATCAGAGCTGGGGCTTTAGCGCTGATTTTCATACTCCAATGGATTTTGCCACAAAATCAAAGCAGCATAACATCTTCCTCAAGTGCTAAGAACTCTAACGTACACAGGAGCCAGGCAGGCCACCTGAAAGGAAAAAGGGACCACTCACATTGTCAGAGTGTTGTCAGGGAATGGCGGACTGCCATGCCTAAAGGGACTGCCACAATTCAGCTCAGGCCAATTGTTACCACACAGAAATGGGCCCAGGTTGCTACACTGCATGGTGTTTCAAGAGAAGCCAGAAATCCAAAAGAGAAGCCAGCATGTGGCTGCTGCCTTATATTTGCACAACACTTTACAATTTAACAAATAGTTTTATATCCATTATGTCATTTATGCCATATAAAATCCTTATAATGACAAGGAAAGTAGGCACTTTTGGAGATGAGTCTCAGAGAAAGTCAATAACTTGCCCAACTTCACTTAACCAATTAGCAAGAGTCGAGACGAGCATCCACAGGCCTTTAGGCTTCTATACTTTTTATTCCTTTTTCGCAACAAACGCAACGTAACGGTTCAAAGTTTTCTTGTGTGTGAGACACAGGGAGGGTGGGGCCTGGGAGGGAGGGCCCTGCAGAAGGCTCCATCATTTCAGGAAGCCATGGTCTCCTCAAGTCTCCAAAGCTCTGTGCTGTGAGCAGATCTTTGTTTAAATGAGGGAATTGATTATAGTCATTCCCCCAAATAGCTTTCTCTTTCTCTGATTATTTTCTTTTCCTCTGTAAGTGAACCATATCTACTTACTTAATTTCTAAAACTCTGCCTGCTTATCACACAGCCTGTGGCTATAAAAACATAAAAAATCCTAATGAAAGTATTAATAGGGTTTTAAAAGCTAGCAAAAATAATGACAAAAGTGGGCTGGCCAAGTGGCTCCGTTGGTTAAGAGCTTGCTCAAGAGTGCGCACTCTGAGCAACAGCAGTTCGACTTCCGGCCCGAGCTGAGCTGCTGCTGAGCTGCCAACAGGCAGCAGGATGGCTCAGCTAAAAAAATTTAAAAATTTAAAAACTTAAAAAAAATAATGACAAAAGCATAGGCATCAAATCTATGAAAATTACATTAAAAACGAATTTCCTCCCAGTATCCAATCAAGGTGACTCAGAAGACTGCCAAGATAACGTAACATGCAGCAAAGCATCTAGTAAATAAGTGGCCCTCATCAAAACAAGCATGTAATTTCTGCACAGGAAGCAGTACCATTTTTACTTACTCTTTAACCATTTTAGCAAACTTATATTTGAATGAGGAGAAACAGGAAGAGTGTGGGAGGCAGGGAAGATGAACAAATGTCTTTTCACAGTTTGCAGCTGCTCAGGAGTGACCACAAAGGCTTTGGAAGGTCAGGACATTGCTGGAGTCATCTGTCTCTATTCTGAGGGCACTGGTTTTTCAAGTGGGTCTGAAAGGCGGAAGTGAAAGGTACGTAGGCATACAGCCTGGGCAGTGGGGACACACAAGGACACCCATCCATACCAGGCAGGCATCTATCTTTAGAAGAAAGCCCATTTACAAACAGTCCTATTTCCATAAGTGCTAATGAAATCTTAGACACAACACCTTATAGACTTACAACAGTCCACTAAATGCCCACATAAAAGGAAACACAGGTTAGCTGATGTGGAGCTTTAAATGTGCTTGAGAAACTCCCTTGTTGAAATTTCATATTATTTTGACATTGAGAAATATATATACTTTGGCCTCACTCTGGAAAAAAAAAAGTCTTTTTGTAGGACCAAAATAAATAAAGATTACTTGCTCCCAAGATGGTTTTCATCCTTCCAAGTAAATAAAGTGACTACTCAATAAGCAGAAATTGCACAAGTCCTTAGATAATCATCACCAATACAAGCTCTGTTAGCTATTACTGACTGCTTCTTTTTTTTTTTCTAAGCAATTCACTCAGCAGAAAATATTCTAATAACGTCAGAGTGACAGAACTGAGTCCCGAGCAGACATGACAACCAGATAAGCGATTTGGGG
>NW_017731616.1:451618-454153 GCF_001890085.2 Hipposideros armiger | reverse complement strand
ATATATGCCAGATTTATTTTTCCATAGAGACAACCACCCCTGGACCCCTGTCCATTATATCCTCTCTAATAAAAGATGACTAGGGGTTAAAATGAGAGTTTTATTAGATCCTGCCTAAGTTATAGCCATCAAAGCATTTAGTTCCAAGTCATTGTCCTTTTTACTTAATGTCTAATAGACTGAATCTTTGATAGCATCATTTGAACACTCCTTCAAAATCACTTTCTTTGCACCATAGATCCCTCTCTAATTATTCATTCCACAAACATGTATCAAAGCTCACTCTCTGAAAGCCGCTATGGCCAGACCTGAGGAAATGACAGTGAATGAAACACTGTCCCTACCCACAACAGATGCTACAGTCAAGAGAGGGAAAAATCTGTGTAAACTGCATTTTCACGTTGCAAGGAAAATTGTCTTTTATCGTCATTTTATGAGACTATTACTCAGTATCCTATTTCTCTTGTTTATTATGAAAGATATACTCAGTGAAAAATGGAAAAATATTGACATTTATGCAGGAGAAAAGTAAACTCATGCATCATCCTCTAACTCAGAGATAACTGTTAAAATGTTAGGGGTGCACATATTTCCAGACGTTTTGCAGTGTGTGTGTGTGTGTGTGTGTGTGTGTGTGTGTGTGTGTGCGCACAATCATATACTATTTTGCAAAGTATATGGATAAAAGGGAAGGTACAAGAGAGAACAAAAGAGAGAGGGAAAGAAACAGAAAGACAGTGACTGAAGCTAAGAGTCACAAGCAAAGAGAGGGGGAAAGATTGGGTGGGGACAAGCTGGTAGTTTCCCTTAAGTCAATTTAGGTCTCCTTCCTCACCAGGAAAATCAACCAGTCCCAGGGTCCTGGAATGGCCAATTGATGAGCCAAAGCCTTTTATTTCTCCCAATACTTCTCTTCCCAAGCACACTGTATCTGTAAACTAACCCAACCCTGCAGTAACTCCTGCCCACAAGCCCAAGGCCATTGAAAATTTACACTGGGCCTATTAATGGTAAAAAGCACTGCCGTTTCCCAATTACTGATTTTTTAAACTTTATTTCTATTTTTAAACAGTTATGGGTTTACAAGTACACAGAAAATTGGGGAAATAGTAATGATTTCTGTTATGAATTTTTGACACTACATTTTTCTTTTTGCTTTTCTTTACGTTTATATTTCAATATCTGATTAACTTGTCATATCCTCTCCTGTTTCAACATAAAAGAGTTTATTTGGCAAAAAGTCTAAGAAAATGTCTATTCACAATCTGGCAAAAGATTCTCACTGGGCGGGAGGTCATTACTGAAGAAAAGCAGATTAAACATATTCAAATGTACCACAGCAAATGTTTTTTAATTAAAAATACACCCAAGCAAAATAATCCAAAAACATTTGTCCATAAAGATATATGTACCCCTATGTTCACTGCAGCATTACTCACAGTGGCCAAGACATTGAAACAACCAAAGTGTCTTTCGATAGATGATTGGATAAAGAAGATGTGGTATACATACAATGGAATATTACTCAGCCACAAGAAAATATGAAATACTGACATTTGTGACAACGTGGATGAATCTTGAGATTATCATGCTAAGTGAAATAAGTCAGACAGAAAAAGTTGAGAACCGTATGATTTCACTCATGTTCATATGTGGGATATAAAATTGAAAGAAACAAAGGAATAAGACAAACAAACAAAAACTCATAGACACAAACAACAGTTTAGTGGTTACCAGAGAGTAAGGGGGGAGGGGTTGGTAGAAGAAGGGAAAGGGGGTCAAATATATGGCAACTGAAGGAGAACTGACTCTGGGTGGTGAACACACAATGCAATGTATAGATGATGTATTATAGAAATTTGCACTTGAAACCTATATAATTTTACTAACCAATGTCACCCTAATAAATTTAATACAATTTTTTTTAAATACACCCAAGATGTGAGTCAGAGCCACGATACAAAAATACATGGTCTTGTCCAGGCCAAACTGCCTTATGATAACAATTCCTTTCTCATTCTGTACATGGGGGTTTTGATGTCACATGGAGAATGACTGTTTTCATCTGGTTAGCAAAGGACAGCAAAGTCCGGCGATCCCCATTGAGGGGTCTCCTGCCTGCCCAGATATCCTCCCTGAAAGCATTCTTCATGTTTCTAACCAAGGGCTTGCCAACGCCAAGTAGTTACTCCCAAAGCAGAAGTAACTGCTGCTGAGGGTCTGGGAATGGTCTGGGCAGTGCGACAAAAGCATCCAGTCCCTTTCCCCGGGAAGGAGCATCTGCTTGGGAATAGCTACTCCTGGCATGACCTTTCTAGGCAATGCCAGCAGCAGTTCAGCCAGCACCGCTCCTGGCTCTCACAAAGCCCACTGCCTCGGAAGAAATTGTGCTTAACCCCGTTTTTGCCTCGTCATGAGGAATGGAGATCACCCCAACTACCAGTTTCCTGTTACTCATTCCTGCAGGTGAACACACTGAGACATGATGTGATCATACGCCATGCTCTGTAGTCACTTAAATATCATAATATAACT
>NW_017731616.1:448912-449988 GCF_001890085.2 Hipposideros armiger | reverse complement strand
TTTTTTTTAAGGGAAATTCTGCTTCGGGATGAAAACAAATAAGGTATGCCAGGGAGATCAAACCCAATTTCTGCACATCAGAGGCCTACAGTCTAGTTCTCCAAGATGGAAGGACATGGATTTGGGAATTCTTTCTCTTACCCTTTTTTGTTTCCTTCAGCGTTTTCACTGCTCACCTCCGATGCTGCTGCAATGAACAAGCAAAAAAGCAGAATGGTGACAGCCACCTGATACCTGCGGCCCTCACTCGGCCTGCGCCAGCCCGAAGTGGCCTCCTGGGACACCAGGGCCCAGGCATTATTTTTCACTCAATCAGCTCCTGGCCAGAGGAGAAAGGGCCTTACCTGCCATCCTTCAACCCGAGCTAAGGTGAGACTAACCCCGAGGAAGTCCTGCTCCCAAAATAAAGGATTACAAGAGATGAATAATTAATAATTCATGGAAATTTGAAGCTGATGGTAAGTGTGAGACCAGGGTGAATAAAAGAAAGAAACACTAAACGAAAAGGCCAAGTGTTATTCATAAGGAAGCTCAGGGAGGAGATATGCATATTCAACTGCTGGGAAGTGAAGCCTCATTTTCCAAATAATAGTTTTGGCCTGAGAGAAAGCAGAGTTTCAACCCACTACAAGGGGATGCTTGCTGTTAGGATAAATGCCACCTTTGGAGCCTGGTCAGCCTGGTCAGCCTGGATTCTGGGGTTCCATCTGTGTTCCTCCATGTCCTATTAGTTCCCATTCCTAGGAAACTTCCCTCTGATTTTCAAAACAGTTTCCTATTGCAAGCCTGACGAATCAACTAATGTCATTCGCTGATTCTTTCATCCATGTGTCCTTCATTCAACAAATATTCATGAAGTCTCTCTCTGTGCCAAGATCTGAGCTAAGAAACTAGGATTAAAAAGAAAAATAAGACATAGAGTATCTTCAGATAGGGTTGCAGTCTGATGACTTTAAGTGCCTGTGGGCATTGGTGACCCCCACATTGCTAGCACCAGCTCAGACTTCTCCCATGAACTCAAAGCTCACAGAGCCAGCAGTGCACTGAACAGCTTTCCTGGAAAACTCATGCTGTCT
>NW_017731616.1:447220-448251 GCF_001890085.2 Hipposideros armiger | reverse complement strand
TGTAGAAAACAATGTTACAAAATTTTTGTCATATAGAAAGGGAATTTAATAGTATTCAGCAAAAATTTTTAGGAAAAAAAAAGTACTTTAAACATATGTCAGAAGGCTGATTAACAAAAGTATGTTATTTTTCTGGTTTATCTTATTTTTACAGTACCTATCAGCTTTTTAAAATGACTTTTTATTAACTACTTTATTGAGATATAATTGTCATAGAATAAGCTGCACATGGAGTGTACAGTTTGATAACTTTTCACATAACTATACACCTATGAAATTATCACCATCAAGATACTGAATTACATCATAATTAAGATAGTGAATACAGTCATCACCCTCAAAATTTGCCTTGGGATCCTTTATAACACTTTGCAGCCTGCCCTTACCTGCTTGCTCTTTGATAGGTTGTGCTTTTATTTTCATTGAATTCAAAATACTTTCTAATTTTGGTTTTGATTTCTTTTTCAACCCATTCAGATGTATGTTCTTCAGTTTCTAAAGATTTGGAGAATTTCCAGATATCTTTCTTTTGTTGGTTTTGTATTTAATTCCACTATGATTACAGAACATGCTTTAAGTAACTTGAATCCTTTTAAATGTATTGAGGCTTTTTTTATGGTCTATCTTGGTAAATGAACTGTGAAAAGAATGTGTATCTAATTAGGTAGCGTGCTCTCTAAATGTCAGGTCTATAGTGTTGATAGTGTTGATCTGATCTTCTATCCTTGTTGATGTTCTTATTTTCTCTGTTCTGCTGATTATTGAGGATAGATACTGAAATCTCTAGCTATAATTGAAGATTTGTCTATTTCTTATTGCATTTATATGTTTTCATTTCATGCATTTTAAAGGTTTGTTATTAGGGCCATAATATTTAGGACTTTTATGCCCTCTTGATGGACTGACCCCCACATCATAGAAAATAACATTCTGTATCCCTGGTAATAGTCTTTACTTGAAATCTACTTTGCCTGATATTAATATAGCCGCTACAACTTTTATTTTGATTGATATTAACATGGTAAACTTTT
>NW_017731616.1:441884-443940 GCF_001890085.2 Hipposideros armiger | reverse complement strand
AGGTAGGAAGTAAATGTGGTCCCTGTTATTCTATCTTAGCCAAAAGTGGAAGCTTCTGTCAGCTCTTTAAAATTTGCAATTTGTTATGATTTTTTGCTCACTCTAAATAAATATTTACTTTTCTACTTAGTTTTTATTTGTAATTTTGCATTCCTTTTCTTAAAGAGGGCCCCATTATTGTATAATTTCTGGCCACATACTCAGGCTCTTGTACTGAACCACATGGGTTGGAATGCTGCCTCCACCACCTACTAGCATTGTGACCTTGAGCAGCCTCTACACCTTAGTTTTTTCTTCTATAAAACCAAGATGATACTAGGACCTACCTCATGATGTTGAGCATTAAATAGTTATTGCACGTAAACCACTAAGAAAAGAACCCAGAACATAGAAATTACTCAGTAAATCTCAGTTATTCTTATTATCGTTTGCACATCAACAAGGTGTAGGTGGTACTGTAAATTATGGGATCGCCCATAGAGAGGGTGAGGGCTTAGAATGGAAGACCCCCACTGACGTGATGAGAGCAGGGAAACAGTAGACAACAAAAGAAACAGAGTATGGTCAGAGAATGAGATTACTAAAAGACTACAGTGTCCTAGAAAACAAAGTCAGCAAACTTCCACAGAAGGGATAGAATTATCTATTCTATGCCACTATTAAAGACAAGATGAGGACTTAAAAATGGCCCCTGGATTTGGCAACATAGCAGTCATGAATGATGTTAAATGGGCACACAAACAGGTCCCACCACATATGTTAACAATCAGTATTAAAAGAGAAATCCGTGCTAATTACTTAGCATATACAGTAAAACCTTGGACTGCAAGTAACGTGGCTTGCAAGTGTTCCACAAGATGAGCAAACATTTCTAATACATTTTAACGTGGTAAACAAGTGATGTCTTGCAATACAAGTAGTTTGTTTCCAGAACAAATTATGCTCGCAAACCAAGGTATTATTGTACTAAGCATTTAAGAATATGATATTTTTATTACTATTATCAAAATTATGTTTACCCTTTATATCCCTGGATCCAGCCTGGGTCTCACCCTAGTATGTAAATGTTAAGGCNGCCTCTTCTTACAAGGACACCAGTATTTAGATTTAGAGCCCATCTCAATTCAGTGGGATGTCATCTTAAGATCTTTAACTGTATTACATCTGCAAAGACTCTATTACCAAATAAGGTCTCATTCACAGGTACTGGGGATTAAGACTTGGGAAAACCTTTTAGGGGTCAACCCACTATGGTGATCATGCTAAAATACACATCAGATCATGTCACCCCTCTGCTCATAATCCTCCAAGGGCTCCTATCCTGCCCTGACTGAAAACGCACTCGTGTACAATCTGGACACCTCACCCCTCTGATGTTCTCTCCTACTGCTCTCACCTTTCTCACCCCCCAGAAGCTGCTCCACACACAGGCCAGCCTCAAGTCTCTGCACATGCTCTCCCTCTATATGGAACACTCTCTCTCCAGATACCCCAGGACTCTCTCCCTTAGATTCTGCAGATCTTTTCTCAAAGTCACCTTCTCAATGAGGCTTCCCCTAACCACACCCTATAACACTGAACCCCCCATCCTCATGTCCTACTTTCTTTTTTGCCATAGCACTTACCATAACACACTATACATTTTGAGTTTTGTTACTTTCTTTCATGTCTCCTGCCATTAAAATGTAAGCTCCATTAAAACAAGGATTTCTTTGTGTGTGCCAGTTTCACTCACTGCTATACCTGAAGCACATAGAATAGTACCTGGTACCTACAGGCCCTCAGTAATTATACTTTAAAACGCAGTATGTACAATTGAAATTGCACAAAAGACAATATATCAAAATTCCTGTGCTGATAGGGCCCAATCCTATAGCAGCACTAAAAATAGGAAGTACGTCTGTAGATGAGAACATAAGATTTTTGCATCCCAGTAAATCTCATTTTAGTATATCTGATTCATCTTGTTTTGACGATGTCTAATGATACCAAAGCAGAATACATAATTGTCAGCAATGGAGCAAAAATAGTTTGAAACTTTTCTCAAATATAATTT
>NW_017731616.1:439208-439509 GCF_001890085.2 Hipposideros armiger | reverse complement strand
CTCAGAGCTCAAACTCTTGAGCGAGCTCTTAACCAACTGAGCCACTCAGTCGGCCGTCAATTTGATTCTTTCTCATCTTGTCTTTAGGATTTCTTTTATACAAGAGCAGATTAGTACTTAATCTAGAGCTAATTATTTTTCCCACAACTAAGGCAATATGCTTGAGAATTCTGTCTAATGTTTTGAGAATTATCAGTACTTCCAGTGTGGCTGGTTGGAAGAGATACTATTTTTGGCCTTGTACAAAGAGTAGGTATTATTCCTTTTAATCCTTCTAATGGTTTTTTCCTCAGAAAGTGTG
>NW_017731616.1:432146-433347 GCF_001890085.2 Hipposideros armiger | reverse complement strand
ACTTTTTTGCCCAAATTTGTGAGGGAAAATTAAGGGTGTGCATTATACATGGGTAGTACTAATTCTATATCTATATGAATGCTTTTAATTATTTTATTTATGCTTATGAGTTAAAAGTGTAACTCTAGAAATCAATAAAAATATCCATATGCAAAATAATGCCCTGGAGTATGATAATTGGTTTTGTTGAATTTACGACAAACTTGTAATGATGAAGAATTCTTGAACTGAAAAACAAAAGGACAGCAACTTGTCTGTTCCCCTTCCCTGATCCCCCAATGCTGTTCCCTCCCCCAATTCCCCAATAAAATCTTTTTAAAAAAAGAATTCTTGGCTTTCTATGATGCATAAATATCGTAATTGTTAAGGGCACATAAAATTTCTTTTACTTTATATCAGTTCTTGTGTTTTATAATTATTTGTTACATCAAATTTCTTGTACTATAATGTTAAAAAATAAATGCTGAAATTTGTTTATAATACAAAAAACAAGTACCTAAATGTACAAATAAAAATTTGAATTAAAAAATTAAAACACAAGATTTTTTCCCTGAAAGTTTGGGCCAAAAATGTGGGTGCGCATTATACACGGCAAAATATGGTATTTCACAGTGTTGCTTAGTAAATATCAGCCCCTTTCCACTTCTCTTGTAGTTGAGGGTCATAAGTAATAGGCCCATGATTTGCCATTTGAAAAGATAAATTTATAATCAGCCATTTTGTTTATATTTTCATACATCGATCTCAGTTTGAACATTTAGTTAATGGAAAAACTTTAGACCCAGCAGGAAATCCTCCAAAGATATTTTTCAATGGGTGGCAAGTTTTAAAGTGTCCCTAGGCCTTCTGGAATAGATGGCAGACAATTAGCCTGCCTCTTGCCTGAGAAATCAAACTAATTACTGGTGAGGCTTGGTTAATGGGGTCTTTTGTGAACTCCCTCCCTAAATAAGAAATCTTTAACTTTTCAAAAAAACTCAGTGTCATTTATGCTGCTGATTCCTAATATTTCTACATAAATGCTTGGCCTCTGGGCTTTTGTAGTCAAATAACCCAAATCAAAGCAAGCTGCTCCGCCAGGGGGGGAATTTATTTTGTGTGAATCTACTGGAAGAAACTTTGAGAATCAGTTTGGAATCACCACAGGCACATACTAGCTGCAGCCTGCTCTGGTGCCAGCTTTGTGGACCTGGACTAAGAG
>NW_017731616.1:422716-426838 GCF_001890085.2 Hipposideros armiger | reverse complement strand
TACCCTGATACCAAAACCTGACAACGACAATATAAGAAAACTACAGGCTAATATTCCTCATAAACATAGATGCACAAATCCTCAATGAAATATTAGCTAATTGAATCCAGCGATATATAAAAAAAACAATAGTACGCCATCACCAGTGGGATTTATCCTAGGAATGGAGGACTGGTTTTAATAATAAAAAAATCAATCAAGTAACATCAACAGTCTGAAGACAGTACCAATTGATGGAGAAAAAGAATTTGATTACATTTAACATCTATTCATGAATAAAACTCTCAGCAAACTAGAAAGGGAAAGAAACTTCTATTAAAGGGCATCTACAAAAAAAACCCTATGGCTAACATCATACTCACTGCTCAAAGACTGAATACTCTCTCTCCTAAAACTGGGAAAAAGGAAAGAATGTGTGCATTTACCACTCCTATTCAACATCATACTTGACATTCTAGCTAGTGTAATGAGGCAATAAAAAGTAATAAAAGACATACAAATTAGAAGATAAAAACTGTCCCCATTCACAGATACAACTGTCATCGTGAAAGATCCCAAGAAAACCACAAAAACTCCTAGAACTAATAAGTAAATTTGATAAGGTCACAAGATCCAAGGCCAACACACAAAATAATTTGGTTTCTATGTATTAGCAATAAAACAAGTAGAAACTAAAAAAAAATTTTAAATACCTATTACAAAGTGAAATCTCAGTTATAAATCTAATATTCAGCCTTAAGTTGTTTTTCAAATTTCTTCTGTACTGAGGCATTTAAAAGTTCTAAATTTCAAAAACAAACAAAACTAAGCTATGGTGTTGAAGATAGAAAGGTCTTCAGGGAAGAGAAAATGTGTAGCATTTGGGGTGGGGCACAGGGGAACTTTAGGTTTCTCTGGTAGTGCTCTATTTCTTGACTTGCATAAGATACGTTTACCTTGTGATAATTCACTAGTGTAAACAATTGTGAATTAGATACTTTTCTGAATATATGTTCTACATAAAAAATGTTTAAATAATAATAAGCAAAAATAAACTGCTGTCATGTCTTGAAAAATTTGTAAAACTGCATTTGAAATTGCCGTTTGCATTTGATCATAACCAGTTAAACATTAGCAGAATGATCTGAGAAATATGTTGGTTTAATGTAACAAATCATTAGATCTCCATCAAATTTTATTGTTTCAAAAAATTTGCATCATCCTCACCCATATTTTCCTCATCATTATTACAATCAATGATAGTAACTGTTGTTAACAATGGTTAACAGTAATTGTTCTTGCAAAACTTGAGGATGCTATCATTTAGGGGTAGGTGGTCTTAGGGTCAGAGATTTGGGATAATCATCCCCCATCTACACATGTCCCACTTTTGTTTTGTTTTCAGCATCCCCAGTTTCTCTATTTCCCTCTCTGTTCTCCTCCTGCCTCCAAACATAGGTACCTAAAGAATGTCCTTCAGATTATCCTTGGATGCTAATGTTTCTTTCTTTTTCTTAAGCTGAGCCATCCTGCCACCTGTTGGCAGCTCAGCAGCAACTCAGCTCAGGCCAGGGATCGAACCACTATTGCTCAGAGCTCACACTCTTGAGCGAGCTCTTAACCAACTGAGCCACTCGGCTGGCCCTGTGCTAATGTTTCTTTAAAATTATAAAGGGTACAATGTTTCAGTTATGTGGGTGAATAAATTCTGGAGATATAATGCGTAGCATGGTAATTATAGTTAATAACACTGTATGATATACTTGAAATTTGCTAAGNTCCCTCCAGGAAATGAGCTTAGACAGGGGCCTCAGCCACCACATGTAAGACTATATAGGTCATTAAAGGTCCATTCCTAGCCAAATAAAGAAAGCCTCTCATTTCTTAATGACTGGAGTTCTCAAACTGCACTATGCATACAGACCACTTGGGGAACTTGTTAGAATTCATAGCTTTGGGCCTTTCTTCCATATTTAATAGGTCTGGGGTAGGGCTCAGGGAACTACATTTTTAAACAGTCATTCTAGGTAATTACAATTCAGGTAGAAAGAAGACACTCTGAAAGCCTGTTTTAGGGCTACACCAACATAATGACAGTCTTAAAGAATCGTTACCAACACTTAAGAGGAGTAAAAGGTCGTTTCCCTCTACTTCTCTAGACCGAAAAGGAGTCACTCCCAGGATCTGGACCCTCAACAGTCCACCTGGTTCAATTCTCCCACTCCAAGATGGCGCTCCGTGAGTCTACGTTACTCACAACAGCTGCTGACTCTTTTAAAAGATCATGAGGGAGCAAGATTCTACATCCTCCCATGCAAAGCCACTCCAGTGTTCAATCGCCCTTCAGTTAAGAAGTTCTTCCTTACATTTAATCAATTCTCTCATTGCAAGACTCATCAACTCTTGCTCCACTCTCTGTGGAGATGGAAAAACAAGTTAGTGTGCAATTTCTAACCTTTCATTGAATCACAGAGTGTTGGAGCCAAAAGGGATTGCAGATATCATCTGGCACTATCCCTTGATTCTACCTATGAGGATGCTTGTTCAAAGACGTTCTATATTCAGTGGGTTTTAGCTTCCAGTACCCGCAAAACATCTGAAGGAAGCTGTCCAGGAGGTAGTTAGCTCTACACTCCCCACCCCAATTCTGTGAATTTTTCTATTCTACTGTGTTACCTTAATTTGGGGGTGGGGATGGGAGCATCCTCTTAACTTTCTCTGTTTCAGAATATACATATGAACCACTCCTCCATCATTCCTCCAAAAGACATGTTTTCCATTCTTGTAACCATTCTAGCTGCTTGTCTTCAGATTTTTCTTTGCTCCAAATAGGGTTGCCAGATACAGCAAATAAAAATTCAGGGCACCTAGTTAAATTTGAATTTCAGATAAACAACTAATAAGTTTTAGTAAATATTCCCCATGTAATATTTGGAACACACTTACAGTTTTTAAAAAAAGAATCATTGGTTATCTGAAATTCAAATGTAACAGGGAGTCCTGTATTTCATCTGTCAACTCTCATCCCAAACATTCTCGAAGTGTATCAATTAAAACTAGACACAGAGCTCTTCACATCTTTGGCAATTCCTCATACTCACTGAGGACACTCCCACTTCGTGGTCTTTACACTTGAAGCTCCCTCTGCTAGAATGTTATTACCCAAAATATCTGTGTAGCTTGATCCCCCGCTTCAGGTCACTGTTTGATTTTCTACTCATCAAAGAGGTGTTCCATGGCCATCTTATAGAAGCCTCGCCATCACTTTTCAACCTTCTTACTCTGATTTATTTTTCTATCAGCGCTTATTACCACCTGACAAAGTTTATGTTTAACTATTTATATAGCTTCTCTCTCCTTCCATAAAGTAGAATATAAACTCCATGATGGCAGACACTTGGCTTTATGCATTGCTATATTTCTAATGTGTAGTATAGTGCCTACCACACAATAGGCCCATATATTAGTTACTGCTGCATAAAAAGTACCCCAAAATTTAGTGGTTTAAACAATAATCATTTATTATCTCTTACTGTTTCTGTGGTCATTAATTCAGGGGTTGCTTGGTTAGGCAGTTCTGGTCAAGGGTCTCTCATGACGTTGTGATCAGATGTCAGCAGGAGCTACACCTGAAGACTTGTTTTGGGCTGGAAGATCCACTTCCAAGGTGGCTCCCTCATGTGATTAGAAGATGATGCTGGCTGTTGGAAGAAGGGTTTAGATCCTTTCCATGCCAGACTCTTCACAGGGCTGATATGATGCCTGTGTAAGGTTGTCTTCAAAGTCACACTCTGTCACTTCCTCCATATTCTATTGGTCACATAGGCCAGGACTAATTCAATGTGGGAAGGGACCTGTATTAGTTTTCTATTACTGCATAACATATTACCACAAAATTAGCAGCTTAAAACCACACAAATTTATTATCTCACAGTTTTAAAATTCAGAAACCTAGGCAGAGTTCTCTAGGCTTTTTGTTCAGGGTCTCACAAGGCAAAAGACAGACATGTATTTTCACAAACAGAAAACAAATGCTAAAATTATTGACCTAAATCTCAACACATAAATAATTACATTAAATTAAATTGGCTTAATATACCAGTTAAAAGATAGAGATTGTCAGAATGAATTTTTTAAAATGCC
>NW_017731616.1:417459-419151 GCF_001890085.2 Hipposideros armiger | reverse complement strand
TACAAAGTGTTAATTTACACAAATGGTTGGTTCAATAGATTTTATTCTTTTTCCTTTTTTTACCCAACACTTTGGTTTTGAACAATTATCTCTGTTGCTATGTTAGTTTATTTCTGACTACTGTAGAGCTTACTCAATGTGTATCTACTACTTTTTATTTGTCTCTTTCTTCCGTGACAAATAACAAAAAACACTGCAAACCTGCTACCCATCCCTGTACAAAAAGTTTCTCTGGAATATATACAGGGTTGGGATAGCTGGGTCATTAAATATGTAAATTTATCTTTGCTAGGTACTGCCAGATTACTACTCTCTAGAAGAGCACCTCATTATGCTTTTAGTTTGTATTTCCCTGATTGTTGGTGAGGTTGAGCATTTCTTTCATAGACACATTAGTCATTTAGATCTCTGGTTCTATGAATTATCTATTTATAATTTTTGCACATTTTTCTACTAGGCTTCTAAGTACTTTTTGATTTAAATTAGTCCTCACTAAAGCACAGATTACAAAGCAAACAATTGATAAATTTGATATCAAAAGTAAGCATTTCTCCTCCACGAATAACACAAGAGGCAACATTCAAAGTAAACAGCTACATGGGGGAAGATAGTCGCAGCATCTAAAACATCAAAGGAGCCTCCATTCCACTTATTTAATCCTCCCCTTGACCCCAGAAGGCAGTGTTATTATAATTCCCATTTTATAGATGAGAAAACTGAGACCAAAGAGGCAAATAACTTACCCATGATCCAGCTGATAATTGGAAGGGCAGATTTAAACCCAGATTTATCTGACTTAAAACTCTGTGTTCTGGGACTTCTGGCTTCCACATCCACATGCAGGGAGCTTGGAAGTCGTCACTCCATCATAACAACAAGTAAAAAGCGAAACAGACGGAAAAATCAACAGCTTTTTTTGGATCCGCAAAAGAGAGGAGGACGCAGGGCAAAGCGCTACCCAAGACTGGAGATAGGGGAACACAGGGCCCTGCAGCTTCCTGAAGCAGAGGTTCCCAGAGCAGAAACACCTGTCGCTGGCGTAGGAAAACCTGGACTGTATTTGATGAATTTCTGGAGGCTGTGTAGACAACAACCTTGAGAGTTAAAAACTCCAGGGGGGCCTGGTCATAGGGGGGCCCCACAGTATTGTGAGGTTTGCCTGCAGGAGCTCAACCAGTTTCCCACAGTGTGTAGCAGAGAAAAATCCCTGCTTCCTGCAGGGGGAGGGGAAAAGGAACCATTTTGAAATACAACAAACCACTGTTTTTCTTAACAAGGCCCGTCCTCAGCGGAAACTCGTTAACCAGAGCCTAAGCAGCTGGAGTATTAGCAAGTGAGGAATAGAAACACCTGACTCCAGCCCACTCTGGCCATCTTGTCCCACCTAAGAGGGGAGGAAAAAACTGAGAAACACTTGTGAAGTTCACAGTCCAGAGGTACAGGCTCACTGAAAGACTGAGATTTAATTATAGTTCCATAGAATGCTACCTCCCCACACTTCGCCCCCACATCGCTTAGGCCCATGTACAGGAGCTCCTTTTACCCAGTACTTCACATCTAACTATCAAGAAGGAAAACTTACAAGGCACACCAAAAGAAAAACAAACTTCTTGAAAGGACAGAGCAAGTATCATCTAGAACCAGACATGGCAGGAATGTTGGAATTATCAGACTGGGAATTCAAAACATCTA
>NW_017731616.1:410879-415375 GCF_001890085.2 Hipposideros armiger | reverse complement strand
GTTTGAATTCGAACTCTTTGACGTGTACTGAGATATGACATTGCACCAGTTTTTTTCTCCGAGCCTAATTCCTTCATCAGTAAAATGGGGAAAATACTGTTTATCCAATGGAGTTGCTCTAAGAATTAAACAAGATCATGTGGATAAAATGCCAAGCACAGTGTCTTCTCGCTCACAGGCACTCCAAAAATAGGAGCTCGATTCTCCACTTTGTAGCACACCTAATACAAGGCAAGGTTTTATGAACATCAGGCTTTTAAAAAATGTGTCTTGGATAAAGTTGAAAATATTGACAGGAGAAAATTGTATCAAAAGAGTTAAAGGAATTATAGCTAAACCACAGACTGGCCCCAAACAGAAAAAAAAAAATTTTAACAGAGAGGGGAAAAAAGGCACAGATAAGCTTTAGGAAGTATTAATAAATGGAATCCTTGGGGTTGGGGATGGGGAGATTATTTAAACTTCCTAATGAACAGCAATAGTAATAATACAATCAATTTCACCTTAGAAACATCTGTTCTAATTGTGCCAATATTCTCAAATGTTCTCTCATCTTTCTATTTTGTCAGAAATGCTGAGCAGTGGCACATTCCACTCATTTCTCTTTATTCATCCATTTAAGATTATGTGCTTTCACAAATGCTTTTCTCAGTCACAAAGATAATTAGTTCACAGGCTTAGCCTTCCTCCTCCATTAAATCAGGGTCTTGATATAGCACTCCCTCTCTCTCTATTGCACCTTCTCCGTGAAGTTGGTAAAAAGAATTATGGGATAGCTGAGATATACAAAGTGTACTAAAATATCAGGATAAATATCTTTGTGTTGTAAAAAATTGCCTCAAAATACCAGACTAAATGTCAGCGCACTTACAAAACAGGGATGGGAAATGCCTGGCGACACGTTTGATGGGATACCCAGCTGCTGGCTACCATGCAGTCTGGAGTTTGTCTTATTTTCCTCTATTAAACCAAATTAGTAACATGAAGCACAAAATAAGAGAAAAGCCATAGAAGAACCAAGAGTACAATTTCCCCAACAGATTTAAAAGAACCTTACTGTTTATATCATCTTATAGAGAAATAAAATTGTGAGATGAATTTTATTAGCAGCAGAGCTACTGTATAGTAATAATATTATAGATGAAAATGATAGGTTTCCATTTTATAAGTAATTAATAGTGGGAAATTACAGAGAAAGTAATTTCTCTGAAGCCAACTGTTACTTTAAATAATCAAGAACATTTAGGAGAAATAGCTTGATTATATAATATCCATTCCATGCGAGCAACCAGTCTGGTATATGTGGGTCTCCAAGGTGATGGCATCATCTCTACATAATCATTCATCATGGATATCCCCTTTGGAAAAATGAAAGTGAAGGGCACTGATCTGAAGAAATGTAAAGGTCATTGAGAAAATATAAGCTTAAAAAAAAAACCCAAATGTCATATAAGAAACAAGAAGCCTGGAGGTAGAGTTACATAATTATGATTCTTTTAAAGCATCTATCTATATGATACAACTAGTTTGGATAACTGAGAAAATTTACTAGCAAATGGATGGCAAAAGAAATATCTATTTTTTAAAGGAAACAAGCTAGAGTATATGGGCCAATATAAACAAGAAAATAACGTTGAAATAAAATATCTGACTCCAGGCAGAAATTCTCAAACATCTTAAGACAAAAACATTTAATGTCATTTCATCCAAATTTTCTCACTGACTTTTATTATTTGCTTATATATTTTACTTAAAACTGTTATAATCCTTTTAGTCAAAGTATTTTACTTAACTTTGACATTTGCTCCTTTACATCTAAAGTCTGTAATCATTGGGGGTTTTATTTTAATGATTATTTTTCCTTAGAATACTTTAAAAACAGATACATAGGTGATCTCATATACATTTAAGAATTCATATTTATTGGGGAAGGGAAGGTGTAGGGAAGAGTAAAGGGAGGCAAATATATGGTGACAGAAAGAGATTTGCCTTTGGGTGGTGAACACACAATGCAATATACAGATGACGAATTATAAAACTGTACACTTGAAACCTATATAATTTTATTAACCAATGCCACCCCAGTAAATTTAATTAAAAAATTAATTTAAAAAGAAAAGAATAAGAAAAACCATAATCATATAGCCCCTGCCTCCTCTTAAAGAAATTAGATTCCAAAGAGCGTGATATTTTCAGGACTACACACAAGGGACAGCAATAAATTGCAATGCAGTAGAATAGGAGCGGTGCATTCCCAGGAATACTTTTGGAGAGGGGGAAGGATAAAGGGTGATGTAGCAGAAGCCACATGTAGAGCAGCGAGAGCCAGAAACAACGGTAGCCTTAAGAGCAAATAGTTTGAAGAGAGATGAAAGTTGGGGATGAAAATTCTACAAAATTTTTAATGTAAAACCCATCCTTATCTTCTACATTGAAATCTTCAGTAAGTCAATTATAATCACTATTTCTAATGGATTCGTTTATTCTCTGGAAGAAGTAAAAGTGTGCTGGATTCTGACTTAGTGTGCCAGACAAACATTAACCAGTGTTTCTGAGGGGGTGATCAGAGTCAAATTTCATAGATCCTTCTATTGTTGAGAAAGAAAACAAAACTTAGCTTTAGTATTTCAAGATGCATGATAAGTAACAGGGGAAAAAGCAACCTTAAATTAGATTGCAATACTTCCAAATTGGAGGACAGAAAAGAACAAATTTGAAACAATCTAGAAGGCAAAAAAAGAAAGAAAGAAAGAAAAAGAAAGAAAGAAAGAAAAGAAAGAAAGAAAGAAAGAAAGAAAGAAAGAAAGAAAGAAAGAAAGAAAGGCAAAAGGCCAAAACAAACAAACAAAAAAACAAAAAGTAAGCAATAAGGAGACATGCAGAAGAATATAGTATTGCAGAATTATTTGAAAAAGGAAAAGAACCCAGAACAACCTAAATATCTACCAAGAGAAAAGTGGATAAATAATTTGTGGAATTGACATACTACACAATACCACATAGCTGTGTAAATAAATAAACCAAAGCAAACATTTCCACATGGAAGCTAAAAGGTGAATTTCAACTGTAAAAAGTTCTAGTAATATTTATTTTATTTAGTTTTTAAAAGTAGAGAAAGAGAGGGAGAAAAAGAGACACTTGTCTATCTTCTTTAGGAGCTAAGTTGATGAGCACTTGTGACATGACTCGTCTTGGCCACACTAACTCCCAAAGGAGACGAAATATGATTTTGTAAATCTTTATCTATTAAAAGTAGACGGAAAAGGAAAGGGAAAAAAATGATTGTAATTAACAAATTGCAAACATATCAGCAATAATAACAAATGTAAATGAACAAAATACTCCAGGCCAAATGACCAACAACAGAATGAAGACACAAATTATAATACATTCACATAATCAAATTCCATGTGGCATTGGAAAATAAATTATAGTTATACATATAAAAAAATTCAAATTTATTAAAAACCTGTCCAGAGAAAAACATTGATTTTAGTGAAAATGCCTAATTACAAAGAAAAATATAAAATGTGAATATATAATAAAGAGAAAGGGACTAAATACAACAAACACTTCCATTTAGAAAATGAAAAATTAAAGAAATGCAGTAGTCACTGATTTATAGCAATCCTGAAATCTGGCTGGGAAGGATTTTGAGGACCCTCTATCTTGTGGGTTGTAATATTTCTTGATTTTGTCCAGATCTGCTCCTTAGGAGCTCCTTTGTCCATTGTTCTTTGTGGCCTGTGGCTCTGCACTGTGGGAATATGCTCCCTTTCCTTTACTCTGCTTGTCCACATCTCAAGGAGGATATGCCTCCTAGGGAGCTGCACAGCTCTCTGCCTACTTTTCCCCCCGTATATGGCTGGCATTACAAAGTCATTTTAAGTCCTAGAGTCACAGACTTTCAATATCCAGATTCATGGTTTAACAATATAACTCTCTTAAAAACATAGTCATCCCAATAAGTTTGATAAAAATTTTAAGAATAAAATATACATAATTATATTCTAAAAAAAACAACATAGACTTTTCATCTATTGGTGTCTAGTCAGTTCCGTGTTCCAAAAGTTGTATTAACAGTTCTTTTCTAGACATTCCTCTTAGATTTGCTCTATTCATTGCTTTCTAGCATCCATGAATCTCTTCCAACTTATTTGCAGGTACATTGAGCTTATCGGTGGGACAGTCACATTTTCAGTCTCTTTTCCCTACATCATTTTGTCCAACTGAAAGGATGTACTGCCTGTCACACCTTGAGTTTGATTTTTACTCTAAGACAAGTACTTTCACTAAGACTTTTCAGAAGTTTTAACAATGGTGTCAAGACCATAATCTCATTTCATCCTTGCCACAAGGCTGAGTTTACTGTTACTCAAAACTTTTTCAGTTTTATCTGTTAGTTTTGTGGTTGAGAGCAATTCCCCAAATTTCTAGACTGTATTCTTTTTTATTCTTGCTACAAAATGATCAGTTCTTGTCTGAACTCATCTCTT
>NW_017731616.1:406254-407414 GCF_001890085.2 Hipposideros armiger | reverse complement strand
CTCTTTCTATTCTATTTGAAAGATTTTATTACCCTAGAAACTTACCTTCCAAGGTATAATATGAATCTCTTTTCATTTACCAAACATGTATTGATTGTCTCCATATATCAGGTGAAGTAAAAAGCAACAGAGATAAAAGATGAGTAGCACAGTCTCTGGTCCTTGAGGAACTTTAGTCTAAGCCAACCCCTTTTATTTTTTTGAAGAATCTCTAGGTCTCCTCAAGTTCAGACTTCTTTCATTGTGCACATATCATGTGTTTATAAAAAAGCACTAAATATTTTATGAGCTTATTGTAGAGATGGTCAGCAGTCTACTACCTCAATTTTTCCACATATTGATTTTTTGGTTTGGGTTCATTATTTGAAAGGATCCAGCTGCTCTGGATCTTTACAAGTTATCTTTCTACACAGGACACCTATCCTCACAACAACCTTAAAATGAAGTAATATTATCTCTATTATGCAGGTGAGGAAACTGATTTCAGTGACATTAGTGATTTTTCCAGGGTCACATGATAAGTGGTGGACTGGATTTGAACCCAAATCTGTCTCTTAATGCTTATATTTTTTCCACCCTATTACCTGGTAGGATTTGTCAAAATGTAGGCTAGAACACTTGTAATGTATATTCATATTTTAAGAGTACATGATTGTCACTTGATTTTTTTTTGAGATGCAATTCACATACTATAAAATTCACCTTTTTAAAGTGTATAATTCAGTGGTTTTTATTATATTCACAAGATTGTACAATCATCACCACTATCTAATTCAAGAACATTTCATCTCCCCCAAATGAAACCCCATCCATATTAGCAGTCACTCCCCATTTACCCCAACCCTGAGACCTTGGCAACCACTAATCTACTTTCTATCTCTGTGAATTTGCCTATCCTGGACATCCTGGCCTATTTGTGCAACTTTGTGTCTGGTTTGTTTCACTTAGCATGTTTTCAAGGTTTATCTATGTTGTAACATTCATCAGTACTTCACTCTTTTATGGTTGAATAATATTCCACTGTATGAATATACCACCTTTTGCTTATCCATTCATTGATTGATGGCCATTTTTGGCTGCTAATAGATAATGCTGCTGTAAACCTTTGTGCACAAGTCTTTGTGTGAACATAGATTTTTGTAATTGAGTTTTGTTGTTGT
>NW_017731616.1:366198-404029 GCF_001890085.2 Hipposideros armiger | reverse complement strand
ATAGTGATAGTATCCTTTGAAGGACAAGTTTTTAATTTTATCAAGTCTAATTTATCTTTTCTGAGAGGTGAATGGTTGCTTGTCTTTAGGTGTATTACTAAGAAACTACTGCCTAACCCAAAGTCACAAAGACTTTTAAATATGGTTCCTTCTAAGTAAATATTACCTTTTACCCTCTTCTGAAACAATGCAAGAACTTTGGAACACTTTATTTACTCCTGTAGCTTATATTCTCTTGTTATCAAACATTCACAATACATACAGAAAGAAACCCCACATAACTGATTATAATAATTTTATGTGGTAAATATTTAGCTATACTTGCATATTTACCAGTTTTGTTTTCATTTCTTACTGAAATTTAACCTTCCACCAGGGCTTATTTTCCTTCTGCCTAAATAACTTTTTATAGATTTTCCTTCCTTCGTGAGGATCTGCTGCTGTTAAATTCTCTCAATTTTTATTTTAATGTCTTATTTTACCCTCATTCTTGAAGAATATGTCTGTTGTGTAGAGAATACTTGGTTATTTTCTTTCGACATTTGGATATATTCCTATTGTCTTCTAGTTTCTGATGTTGTCATTGAGAAAATCAAAGTCTTTTGAGGATAATTCATTCTGTTTCCGTTGAGAAGCTTTAAAATTTCTTGGTTGTTTTTTTGTTTTGTTTTTCAGTTCTGCTATGATGTGTCTAGATATGATTCCTTTCTATTTATCCTAGTTGGGATCTACTGAACTACTTGAATTTATGGCTCCATGTCTTTCATCACTAACAAAAATTCTCAGCTGTTATCTCTTTCAATATTGTCTCTGCTGCATTTTTCTCTCCTCTCTTTCTGGAACTCCAATCACAAGTCTTTGACATTCTCACAATGTTCTCTATGTCTTTTACCTCTCTTAACTCATTTTCTATCTTTTAGTCTTTCTGGCTTATAATCCAGTTTACCAAGTCTTTCTTTAGCTGTATCTCATCTGATACTAAACAGCTCCATTGAGTTCTCAATGTTGGTTATTTTTTCAATACTAGAGTTCCTAATTGGTTCTTTTTTAAATAAAATAAAATCAAAGTCTCAATATCTGAAGTCCCTGTGGTCTGTTTCTATAATTTTTTTTATTGATTCTGACTTATGTGTATTGTTTATCATGTTCTGTCACTGTATTTTTAAAACTTTCAGAAATAATTTGAGAACTTGGATGATCATCCTCCAGAGAAGTTTTATTTATTTCTTTCTGCCAGGCACTGGAAAGCATTAGCAGTCCATGACCAAGACATGACATTTTTTTAGAGCTGCAGTACTATTACTGCTACCTCCATGTCATCAGTCTTTTTGCTGAAGTTTCCCCAGTCAACTTGTGGTTAGGTGAAGCCAACCTTTTGGCAGATTTTTCTCAAGAAAGGCTCATTTGCATGCTTAAAACTGCTTTTCTGTGGTCTTGATACTTGAAAGGCCAGCTTGACCTTAAACAAAATTACTGGGTTAAACTTTCTTGTTTTTGAAAGCATCTGCTTTGCATGTTTGTTGCCTTGCTTTGCACGTTGTTGTGAAAAGTTCTGCTTTACACTTTGCCTTCTTTGCATGTAGTGAAGTCTGACACCAGTCTAATTCTCTTGCCCTTTTTAGTTCTTTGATCTTTTTTGTCTGTAGACCCTGAGAGCTTTTATCTTTAGTCTAATATTGTTTCTAGAATGTCTTGGAGGTGATTATTGAAAGTCAATTTTTCTGCTACTCTGAGGGTTTTCAATACGAACTAAAGTCTTCTTTTGAGGAAAGCTTTCTTTGTGTCTTTTTAACAAAAAAAACCTTTCATTTTGAACAAATTTTAGATTTACAGAAGTTACATGAATAGCACAGAGTTCCTATATATTCCTCACTGTGCTTCTCCTAAAGTTAACAACTCATATAACCATAGTAAAATTGTCAAAATCAGCAATTGACATTAATTTACTATTAACTAAACTCCAGACCTTATTTGAATTTCACCAGTTTTTTCACTACTGTCCACTTTTGCCGTCAAGGTCTTGTCCAAGAGTCCACGTTACATTTAGTTATTTATTCTTAGGCTCCTCCACTCTGTAACAATTCTTCAGGTTTTCCTCATTTTTAACTTTGACATTTTTTAAGAGTACTGTTATTTTGTAGAATGTCCTTCAGTTGGGCTTGTCTGATGTTGTCATATGATTGGAATTAAGTTATGTACTTTTTGCAGTTTTATTATAGGAATAATGTACATTTCTCAGTAAATCATATTAAGGGATTTATGAAATGAATATGCTTTATTGGTGATATTAACTTTCATCACTTGGTTAAAGTGGTGTTTACCAGGTTTCTCTACTGTAAACTTATCTTTCCCTTTGTAGTTGATAAATATCTTGGGGACACACTTTGAGGCTATGGAAATAGTTTCTTCTTCAACTTTGCCCACTCATTTGGTTTTTTAAGTTTTCTTCAGTAAGATGGCCCCAAAGGCGCTCCACCTCCAGGGCCTTACGCTCTTATATAAACCCCTCCCATGTTGTACCAGGTTGGTATGTGTGGCAGAAGTGGTCATATGCCACCTCCAAGATTAGGTTATAAAAGACACTGGGGCTTTCATTTGGGGTTTTTTGTGTGTGTTCTCTCTCTCCTTCTCCCTCTTGGATCACACGTTCTGCAGAAAGTCAGCTGCTGTGTTGTTAGCAGCCCTGTTGAGAGGTCCACAGGGCAAAAAGCTGAAGTTTCTAGCCAACAGCCACATGAGTGAATTCAGAAGCAGATCCTCTAGCCCTGGTCACGTCTCAAATGATACTGTCCTGGCTGACACCTTAACTAAGCAGCCTTGTAAGAGACTGAGCCAGAATTATTCAGCTAAGCTCCCCCTGGCTTCCTGAACCATAGAAACTGAAATGAATAATATTTCACTGCATTCATTTTAGGGTAATTTGTTATACAGGAATAGATAACTAATACAGTCTGAATCACTTAATTTGCCATTACTAGAAGCCATACGTCTATGGATGCTTTTGCCTTACAATGGCAGAGTTGAATATTGTGACAGAAACCACCTGGCCCTTCACAGAAAATGTTTGCTGACCTTGCTTTAAACTGAGGCTATACAGATCATTTTAATATTGCATTCTGATCATTCACTGCACTAATCTCTTACAATGACTTCCTGTTGCCTTTAGCATAAAGATCAAAACCCATAAGATGGCTCAAGAGGCCATGATCTGATCGGTGCCCATTGTTCCTGCATCATCTCCCGTCACAGACCCCACTCACTCCCTCTGCTTTCAATGCTTCAACAGTGCTGCACTCCTTTCAGGTTTGTTTGTTTGTTTGGGGTAACATTGGTTAATAACATTATATAATTTTCAGGTGTATAATATTGTAATCCAACATCTGTGTACTCTATTGCGTGCTCCCCACCTGGTCAACTTTCCTTCTGTACCATCTATTTGACCCCCTTGACCCACTTCACACTCCCCCACCCTCTTTCCCTTCTGGTAACCACCATTCTATTGTCTGGATGAGTTTGTTTTTGTTTTGTTTACTTTTTGTTTTATACTCCACGTCAGTGAAATCATAACGTTTTTGTCCATTTTTCATCTGACTTATTTCCTTTAGCATAATACTCTCACGGTCGTTGCTTGAGTGCACCCCGCCCAGCCTATTTCAGAGCCTGCATGCTGCACCCTTTAGAACGCCTCCCCCTATTCCCTCATTCACTTAGCTCGCTGTTACCCTTTCTTCAGGTCTCAGCTTAAACATCCCTTACTCTATGTAGCCTTCTGTGAACTCTCCAAACTAAATGAGTCCGTTGTTTCCCAGAGCCCTCGGCCTAATTTGCTGATGACATCCATTTACTTGTCATTACATACTTAGTACTGTTTTCCACGCGACTGTAGGCAGATACTAACCCTTTCTGTCTTGTTCAATGTGGTATCCCAGCATTTAGCTTAGAATCTCACACGTAGCAGGCACCTAATAAATATTCCTTGCTCTCCCTTACCCCACTGAATTCCGTCAACTCTCTTCTGATACTGTCCCCTTCTTTATGTCTCTACAAGTCCCCTAATTGAGTCAACTATTATGTTGTATCTGGGTTCTTTCAATAGATACCAAGCAGGTCTTCTCACTCTGGATTTTTCTCCACGGTGCAGTGGGACTGACTTTTCTAAGAGAGCTTCCCATTGCTCGCTAAAGAAAGTTTAAAACCCTTTGTAATTTAGATTTCACTTGTCTCTCAAGAGCACCTGTTACAGTCAGAATGATTCCCTTTCACATCTTTAACAAGTTCTCTCTCAACTCTTTGAGTCTTTGCAAATGGTATTCCCTTCACCAACCTGAAACATTGTTCCCCACACCTCATTTCACACAGGTTATCTCCTAAACAGTATTTGGGCATCATCTTAGCCATCTCTACCTCCCGAAAGCCTCCTCATACGAGTCTGGTTTAGAGGTCCCTGCTACTGTACACCATACTGCATTCCTCCCATCACCCCCCCCACACACACACACCATCTGTTGCATGAATCACACAAGTTATATGAGAGAAGGGACTATCTGGCTTCTTTTCCATAGTATTTCCAATATTTAGCACAGCACCTGGTGCATTGGAGCCTAATAAATATTTACTGAATAAATGAATTTAAATGCTTCAAACTAAAGCAAATTTTCATTAATTTCCAAAGAAAACTTGGAAAGCTCACATTAAATCTTATTATGACTTCCAATCCTAGGCCCCTCAATTTATTTAGCATGGACCCCACATTCATGTCAACCAGTACTCCTAAATCTCTTACTGCCTTACATTATACCCATCACTTAAGTCCACAAGTCATGAATTAATTTAGTAGTCTAATTTCTATCCTTTAGGTCCTCGACTGCTAATCTCAGGGACTTCACAGTCACAGAACCTTTCTAATTGGCTTCATTAAAATGTTATGGCTTCAGGGTTATCACTTTGTGAGGGGTGTATATGTCTAACTATTACATTGTCTTGTACACCTGAAACTAATAAAAGAAAGAAAGAGAGGGAGAGGAAGAAGGAGAGGGACAAAGTGAAATTTATGGCTTCTAACTGCATTGGGTTATCAATACAACTTGTGCAGTGCTTCTCCTTATTTCTAGCCTGTTTCCTCATAGCATATGTCAACCTCTACCACTTAGCTCAAACCCCCAGAATATACTAGGCCTGCTCTCAACAGATGCTCCTGCTCCTCTGTCACCGAGGTAAGAGGGAATCAGATACGAATCCTTTCTTTGCTCTAAACTTTCTTTTCTTTCTCTTGTCCCTTTTCCTTCCCCTTGAGCTGAAGTATTTATCTGCGCTCCTGAACCTACTTCTTCTGGCCTGCTTATGGGCTGTTGCATCAATTTTGGTATTGCCACATCTCACATTAATTTAACTCACATAAAAACAGCTCTACATAAGGTCTCATTATGCCTTTCCATTGTGTTGCATCAGCTGGAGTTACATTCACTCCAGGACTAGTCGATTACTGTACACCAGGATGGTATAGCTCTTCCACACTTGATATGCTTCATTAGAGAAGTGATCATGTTGCCATCCTTCTGCTCATCCCTGATGAACTAAGCAGCGCTTGATATCACCCAGCCAGACCACAAAGTCAAAGAAAAGATCTGTGTGCTGTGAATGGGACTGAGGAAGTAACACGTCTTCTGCCCTCTCACTATCAAGTGTCAGGCATAACCATCAGGAAATGTATCTTGTCTTGGTGATTTGACACAAGTGATTAAAATCATGTTACATCACGTAGGGTTTTGTTGCTGTACAACATGACCTCAAAGATAAGCCAACATCAGGAACTTGAGGGTTTGCAATTATAATCCTGGAGATGGTACAGAGACTCTTGGGCCACATCTCCTCTCACACTGTTATATCCTCCCAGCCTTCAGTGCTTTTAGTCAGCATCTTTTCTAAGTCACAGAAATCAATAAATTTCAAAATACATAAAACAGAAAGAAAGGTTTGTGAACACAAAAGGATTCCTAACTGATAACTGGCTAGTGAGCTACAGGGTGGAGGAGTAAGGGTAAGGACTGTGAATTCAAACAAGACCACAGACCATTCAAAAGAAACATGGTCATAAAGCACTTTCAATTTCTCAAGTTTAGCTAGGACTTCTCAGAAAGCAGCAAGGACCATAGCAGTGTTCCTCAGATCTGAATACCCATTCTCTTTTCCTTGCCCCCTTCCAAAACCACATATAGTTAGCAAAAGCTTTACATTAATTATGAGACAAGGAGAGAAGACATAAGAACTAGCTTTGAAAATAAAAAGGAAAAAGAAAAGCAAACCCTTTATACTTAACTCCACCTTAAAGCAACTATTAGTTATGCTTTCATCTTTTCAGCTATGCTCACTTACCTATATTATTGTCAGTGTCTTTGGGGAAAAAAAACAATGTAAGCATTAATTTTAAGGATCTTTCACAAACCAAATGACAGTAGGTTTTTATTAACATATCTTACAATGTTGATTATTCCTAGTTTTATAATTTCTGCTTAATTATAAAGATTGATTTAGCTTCTACAGTAATGTACTGTATTTAAATGATCACTCATACAAGATAGCACACCAGTACATTTTTTTGAATAATATACACACATCACTCTAACTTGGACCTGTTATTTTTAAAAGTGGGTTTATAAATGGGACTTATAAAAGTTATAGGGGAAAAAATTAAAGTTCTAGTTTAGCAGCATGCATGTATGTATTCAAGTACGATTTTCAACCAAGTGCTTTTTTAAAACTTACTGGTGACTAATTCACCAATATCAAAATAAACATTATCAAACCCAAATTTTAATGTTAAGGCTAATATTTTCACTTCACATCCATATGCACAACCATAAAACATTCCATTTTAAATATGTAGTAATCAAAGTCTGAATACATTATACCATGTATATATAGCATAAGAGTTTCAAACTGTAGAATTATTCAAGTTCATGAATCCTGAAACAGTATTTACGAGAGATGTAAATTAGCATTTTGCTCTTCAACCACACTTACAAATGGTCTGGTATTCATAATGACTGATGCAAAAAGTATGACAGGCTGAACTTATGATACATTATTTTAAAAAGTAGCAATGTGTTGGAAAGGACAGCTATTTAGTTAAACAGAAATCATTCTAGTCTTTCAGAAAGTTATCTTAATATTTTGGAAATGTATATAAAAATAGCAAGCTATTTCCACATATTTTATTGTAGAGTTATAGGTAATTTTTTGACGTTTTCAACACATTTGAATATGTACTGTTCTGCTCTCTCTATTTTAATGCAAGGCCATCATTTAACATCCATTTGCATATTCTGTAATGTCATGACATTCAATAATTTTTAGAATGTATATGACTTTTTTTTACATCATTAGATTTTTTTTTAGTTTATTTTTACATGTAAAAATGTAATTTTATACAAGCCATGTATGTCCAAAGTACCAGGAATTGCTTGATAGCACTATGTATGAAATTATCATCAAATTAATTATTTGGAAGAAAAATCTTAGTAGCACTATATAACATGCTTTTCTGTAATCTTCCTTCTCTACTAACAGAGTGGGCTTTAGCTCAATCATTCCCATTCTTGCTGATTCAAAAACCATACCAACATAAACTGCTTTTCACAGCAGCTTCTAAGAAGGATGCAGATGCACGGCTCATTCATGAGGGTCATCATCACTGAGCCTTTTTTCCCCCCCTTTTAGGAAACCAAGGAGAAATAGCAGTGATTACATTGCACAAATACAATATAGCTGAACCTCTTGAGCTGATAGGAAAGTTCCAAAATTATGCTTCATTTGTGGGGAAGTCGGAGCAATTTTAATCCAGTCGTTTAAACAAAAACTTGGTAATAAATGGTGGGCATGAGCAGAATTGAAATCTGCCATGTGTATGCTCTTAAAACTTGTGATTTTATAGTAAAATCTATTTGTTACTATTTCTAGTAATTTATCCAACTGAAATGGCAAACTTTGATTTTTAAGGGCTCCCCTGCAACCACACGTCTCCCAAAATGTACTGTATTATATTAACAGCAGCTATCTACTTATTTTACAACTATTTCAATTATTTACCTGGGGAGAATATTTATGAAATTCCTGAGAATGAATTAAGTTTTCAGCAAAGCCTTAAACTTTTAACAGATTCCTCACAATAAGAAAAAATTTTAAAGTTCTACTATTAGACCAACTTTTACTATACAATATTTCACATAAATCATGTTTTACATTTTTTTCTAATTACATACAGCAAAAATCTCAAATCAACACAAGGATGGCAGAGGGAAGAGATGCATTATGTTTAGCAGATGCAAATTAAAACACAGAGATATAGAGAAGCAGTAAAACTTTAAATAAATCACACCCACTCTAAGTATCAATGAATAACTGATATGCATTGCTGGGAGAATCAGTTTTAAATAATTTTGTCAAGTTGTGCTTATTAATTGTAGATTTTTTTTTAAATATCACTAAAGAATGATACAATTTGTTACTTGTTATGTTCTCCAGATATTTAAAAAAAAATTATTATACCATTAATGTGATTACCAAGCACCTAATTTTGGAAAGGCTTTACAACATATGTTTTCTTTTTTTCCCTCAGCAAAAGCGTTATTCCCCCAAATTAATTTAAAGCTTATTGTTGATAAATTCTTAATGAAAACGATGATATAATGCAATGCTGAGTTGGTGAGTCACAGCCCATTGTAATGTGGACCCCATCTTTTATTGATGTGATCAAAAGTATGAGAAATCCACTGTTGTTCAAGAACTTTGTATCTTTCCTTACAAATGTAGAGAGGCTTGCCTCGCCTAGAATAAAAAGGAGGGAAAAAAGTATTAAAAAGGAATAAAATACAATGAAGATTTCACACACGTTTTTTAAATAGATTCTTCAGGGCAAAAATGTCACATAGTAATTTGGTTTATTTCATGTTCCCTTAGCATGTTGATGAGGAAAATATTTCAAAAACTAGAAATAGCTCTAAATTAATGACAGAATTTCTTAATATAAAAAATTGTTATCATTACAAAGCCAGAAATGGCATATTGTTCTTACTGACCATACTTCAATAAACACCCGGATACACGCATGCACTTCTAACCTAAGATCCCGGTCTTCCTCTCCATGAGCGTCCAAATACACAGAACCCCAGAGGCAGAACCGGTGGCCTCGAATGATGATAATCACCGATGCATTGATCAAAAGAAAAATCCCTGTTCCAGCTCCACAGTTCTGAGAATGCTAAAAAATTCAAAATATAGCAATTAATTTCATAATCAAATGGACTTTATAAGAATCAAGAATCCCTTAAGTTTCTTCAAATAAAACAGAAATATTTTTTTAAATTTTAATAAGATTTCATCTACGTTAAATTTTCAATCTCATTTCTAACACTTTATTAATAATAAATTAGGGGGAATTTGAGTAAGGATTATCTAGAGAAGCAATTAAAAGCCAACCTAAACCTAATTCAGAGGCATCTACAATAGCATATATGACTATTGTTTCATAGCACAACATTTTAAAAAGTATGTACCATTAAAAAGCAATAGGAGTAGGGAAAGGAAGTCAGTTCTCCTTAAGAAAGGTTTTACTCAGTCTCAGGTGTTTGTTGGTTGTTTTGTTTTGATTTGTTTTTTTTACCCTTCTACTGGATTAAAAAGAAAAAAAATAACAAAAAAGTTAGAACAACAAAAGAACTAAATGCTTATATGTATTGTTTGTTTTATTCAAAGAGTAGTAAAACCTGAAGTGCTGGCTTGACCGTGTGCGTGTGCGTGTGTGTGTGTGTGTGTGTGTGTGTGTGTGTGTGTGTGTGTTTGTGTGTGAGATTTCCATGTGACATGGGATCTGAGTTTTCATAAACTTTATACTATGTACTAATGCTTACCAGCACACATTCACAGTAGCTTTGTTGCTTGCAGCAAAGTCCTTTCAGGCATACAAAAGTACCACAAACAAGGCAAACGGCCGGATCTTTAGGAACCTTGGTGCAGACACTACAAGTTTTTCTGTGGTAGTACTGAAAAATGGTGTTGTAATTCTCAGGCAACTGTAGTAGGTGTGGTAATTTCCATCTTGATTCTTGAATAAGCAAGGCCTAAAACATTATCCGAAAACATTCATTAGTCCTATGTATGTAAGTCACTAAGAAAAAATACTTATTTTTTAAAAGGGCTTTCTTTTAAAGAACGGAAAATTTGTCTCCAAAAATGTGGCTTATTTGCTTAAATGCAAACTTTTAAACAGTTACATATTTTTAAAAACCAAGTTTTTACCTTTCTCAGGTAAACAATTCACTGGTTTTTTCTTTAGGGAAGGTCATAGTTTTAACTCATTTCTATTTCAGTGCTTTATAACCTAGAGTCTCCTTCCTAGAAGATGTAAAATCATCCTACACCTCAAGCTAAGATCTTTTGCATCCACAAGTGCTAGGGCTACAACACTTTATAAATTTTCTGCTTAAGTATGAAAAAAATGCCAAATCAGCTCAATTTCCCTGTAGGGTATACTTTATTGATTATTTTCAGGTATATAAAAATATTGGTAATAGCATTAATTTTTTTCTAGGTGCTACTCCATTAACAATTAAATAAAATGTATTATGAATCTATTATCTTAAGGAACTGTGGTTGTAGGAGGGATGGTTACATCATTTTGAACAGAGAAAGAAGTGAAACTATGAATGAGAAGAAGGATATCTATGTGCCGGGCAAGTAGGATGTGAAGGGAGTAGGCCACCAGTGTTTTTTCTTTTCCATTTGTCTGGCATCCTTATCTGCCTTCTTATATTAACAGCATTATAAGTCCTCTTGAAAAATAACTTCTTTTCCTGCTCCATACAGGTCTGATGGGGTTGCCCCATCACAAGATCCTGCCCCATCACAGGGGTGTATATATGATGCAAATTAGGCCAGATTCTCTCTCCTAGGGGTGTGAATATTGAGTGCACCATGGAGGGAAGCGGGGTACGCAGAGTCTTCCAGTGGTAGCACTTCAGAGAAAACAGAACGGAGCTTTGCAACCAAAGAATCTTAGCTGATACAAAACATGTGAAGTACTAATTCAGACTCTTTCAAGTTCACTGCTGTAGGACTATTTGGCTCCATTCACTGTTTATCTTGCTAAGTCTCTACATTCAAATCTAAAATCCCTGGTAAAGAAAATCTGGTTGACCTAGGATCTGAGTCAGGGTTAGAGATGGACCAGAGTGAATAGGGGGAGTAAGGGTGCAAGTCAGATGGTGATGCATTCAAATAACTGGTAAAAATTCTGCATATGTAGAAATACATGAATAAATGTCTACTGTTCTGACACTAAAACAAGTAATTATCACTCAATCTTACAAAAAGATGAAATATTTTTAAATAAATTCTTATTTTCCATCAATATCCACACCAATAACCATTCATCTAACATGTATGTTTGCTCTTATACTATCAAATAAGTTCATTTTTATCTATTGTTTTACCCAGGGCTCGTATGAAGACAAAAAAATTTAAGTATGCTCATCACTTTTTCTCCTGTCCTGGTTCTACAGTTATATACATCTCTTACTCCAAATCATTTCTCATAGGTTTCGGACATCAAAATATAACTTCAGATTCTAGCTATAATTTGTGAATACAGAAATTACTAAACAGGAAAAAGATTTTTTATACATAATTTAAAAGGTTCAATTAACTTCTTAATATTCCCTTTCCTTTGGAAAAAAAAGGTATCAAATGAGGTATTATCTCTTTAAGGATTTCAACATAAAATAGGAATGAACAAAAGCAGAGACATTTATTATTTATACTTACCTTGCCTTTACTAGTCACTTCAGTGTTTTAAAAATTAAGTCTAGCCTGATTCATCCATAGGAAATACCAATTTTTATTGTCCCTTTGATGTCAAAATTAAAATGCTCATTTTCCCTAAAACTTGGCTCCCCTTTCATCAATTCTATTTCTGCCAATGACATCATCCTACCACCTAATTGTTCCACAAATATTGGTTAGGTGACTAATCTGTATCAGTCACTTTATAGGAACTAGGGATTCAAGGATAAATAATAAATAATCTTTGCTTTGTGGAGCTACAATTCAGACACAATAAACAAGGTGAAACATACGGTGACTGTAAGAGACAGTGGCAACAGAACTGTTGTACGGCACGACAGAGGGAGGGGGTTAGGGCTGTAGAGGAAGATGGGCTATCAGACAAAGCTTTATAGAAGAGGTAACATTTATCTTTGCAAAGCTTTGATGAGTGATTAATTCAAAAGGAGAAAGGTAGGAAGGTTGCTTTAGATAAAAGTAACAGCAATACGCAATAGCACAGATGTTTGTAAATATATTGCACACTTAAGAAATATTCTTTTGTGGTTTGAGCAAGATGGTGGGCAGGGGAGTGGTACAGAATGAGTTAGAAAGCTAAGCAAGATGGTGAAAATCCTTGAATGCCATGCAAGGAGTCCCTATCCTCCTCCATAGGCAATGGGCATCATTAATGGTGTTTAAACAGGAACAGGCTCCTATCAGAACTATGTGTACTAGCTACTATTCTTCTAATGATTTGATTCAAGGTCTTAAAGTCATGTATATCTGGTCACCAAGTCCTGTATATTTTTCTCAAATGTCTCTTGCATTGGTTACATTCTAATTTCTACTATTAGAACAAAAGTCCAGATTTTATCCACCACATAAACAATAATATCTGGCTTCCCTCTCTCCTTACTTCAATTTATCTACTAAAAAGCCACCAGGTTACATCTATAAAACACTACTTTCTTCATTTTATCCATTTTTCAAAAACTATAGTTCTAGCTATAGAAGAAAGTCTAATCACCAAACCACGGCATTCAGAGCCTCCCACCACTGCCCCATTCTACCTTTCCAATTCACTCAACTCCAACACAAGACCTTTTACCAGCCAAGCTGGCAGCACTGGCCCCACAAATTTTAAAGTTAAAGACATGACCTTTCAGATGTGCTAATCCAAAGCTTTGACTGTTATTGGACAGTTCTCTTTCTAATAAATAAACTTACAAATTCTTTGTCTCCCTTAAAATTCCTTTGTCTCTGCCAAGTCTAATGCTCCGATTATTTAAGATATTCAATAAAAAACCCGACAACCTAACACAAACTAAGAGTGACATACTAAGACCTTAGTTTTGTTGACTGAAATATTTATGCTTTTACACTCATAAATGAGTATTATATAAGTAAACCATTTTAAAAATATAATTAGTTTAATAAATGCTACTAAGAACAATGACCTGAAATTTTAAATTCTCCATTATCTTACCTATTAATATATCACCACTATGGTCAGTGAGTGTATTCTTTTTACATACCTTTCCTTGTTCTGCGTGTCTTTCAGTAAATGAATTTATCTCAGAACACCACTGAGATATAATATCAAATGCTGGAACCGGCCAATCCAGGCAGGAGGCACTGATGAATGGATGTTCTGTTTGGTAAAATGTTGGCAGAAGTCCCAGGCAGCTGGAAAGAACTGAAAATTCTTCTTCTTCCTTTTAGACACAAAAGAGAAAATTCTCAAGACATTGCATCAAGAACATTTCCCATTATAGATATTTTATGTGTCATCCTCATTAATTACTTTTGAATAGTAAGAAAACTTAAACTGAGTCAACTAAAGACAAGTAAAGGGAGTAGGAGGAGCAAAGAAGAGAGACAAAAGTTCCTAGCTGTAAGCAGCCCCATAACATTTCTCTTCGAAAGTTAACTCCTCAGTACCATAGCATCTGCTTCTTTTACACATTTATTTTTAAAATTGGGTTGCCACATATCTGATGAATACAGTCTATAGATCCTAGCTACTCTGTGAAAGCAAATGTTAATTTGGGGCCAAGGGAAAGCGACTTTTGGTTATAAAGACATAGGCTGTCAGTGAGGATGAAGAAGAACAATAGTAGAAGCAAGGAATTCACAGGGGCAGTGCTAAATTGCTTGGATCCTGAATGAGTGTGAAACAAAGTCAGTTTTAAAAGGTGGGTGGAGTTTAGAAAACAAACAAACAAACAAACAAAAACTTTAGAGATCTAAGTGCCAGGCAATCAGAATCTCTATTCAGTAATAACAGAACCAGAGAAATCAGTCATCCAAGGACTCACATCCCGAACGTTGATTTTTAAGGTGCGTTTTTAGTCTTACAAACACCAAAATATACTCCTCAATCCCTCTTTATTTAACTAAAAAAACCATTGAGGAGAGTAGTGTGTCTACTTTCCCCGGTTCACTGGATCAATTACCATCAACCTACAAATTCCAGCTCCCCAGGGAAGCCTCCCCTGACCCCACTTAATGAGACACACTACCCAGCTCCATTCAGATAAAATTAATCCTTCCATACCTTGTAAACACTTCTGTTCTTGGATATTTTCTATTAGTTACTTTAAAAATAAATAAGCTATTCCTATAGGACTGTGGGAGTAATCCCTGGAAGCAGGAGTCTGTCCTCCCAGTGCTTGGCACAATACTAGACATTCAACAAACATCTGTTTGCAAAACTGAACTAATTATGTAGATTAAGTACAAAATTCTGAAATATGCTAAAAAAGATGAAAAAGCAAATTGATGTGCAGGCTAAAAAATATGTGAATTTTTAAAATCTCTAAAAATGAGGCCACAAATCTCCTATTTACATAGCTATGCAAAGAAAGCATTAAAAAAAACACACCATTTTATTTCGGTATACTTTACATAACCATAAAATGCACCAGCCTTAAGTGAATTTTGGTAAATGTATAATCATGCAACCACTGCTACAATAAAATTTTAGAACAATTCCAATTCCATTCCACCGAAAAATCCCTTTGTGCCCCTATGCAATAGATTCCATCCCCTTATCCTGGCCCCAGGCAATCACTGATGTGCTTTTTGACATCATAGTTTTGATTTTTTTTTTTAATTTCATATAAGTGGTACCACACAGTATATAGTCTTTTATGCCTGGCCTTTTTCACGTAGCAGTAGTATTCTGAGATTCATTCATCTTATAGCATGTATCAGTAGCCCATTCCTTTTCATTATTGAATCCACTACATGGTAATATCACATTTTGTTCATGCATCCACTTGCTGACAGATTTCTGGGTTGTTTCCAGTTTGTGACTGCTACAAATTAGGCTGTTATGAACACTCATTTTTAAGTCTTTATTTGGAACATAATCTTTCATTTCTTTTGGTAGATACCTAGGAGTAGGATTGTGTTGTACAGTAAGTGTATGCTTAATTTTTTAAAGAAACTGCCAAACTTTTCCAAATTTGACTATCCCATTATGCATTCCCACCTTCAATGGATGGAAGTCTGATACTCCAACTCCTCACAAACACTTGTGACATAAATTTGTATTCCTCTAATGAACAATGATGTCGAACACCTTTTCATATACTTTTTTGTCATTCATACATATTTCTTATGAAAAGCGTTTGTTCATATTTTTTGTCCACTTTGTGTTTTTTATTTTCTTATTATTCAGTTATAAGAGTTCTTGACATATTCTGGATACAAGTCCTTTCTCAATATGTATTTTTTAATTGAGATAGAATTCATATATCATAAAATTCACTTTTTAAAATATATAATTCAGTGGGGTTTGGTATACTTACAAAATTGTGCAACTATCACCACTATCTAAATCCAGAATATTTTCATCACCCTATTATAAATGGAATTATTTTCTTAATTTCATTTTCAGATTGCTCATTGTCAGTGCACAGAAATACAACTGATTTTTTTGTACATTTATCATGTATTCTACAACCTTGCTGACCTGGTTTATTAGCTCTAATAGTTTTTTTTTAGAGATTCCTTACAACTTTCCACATACAAAATCATCTAATTTGCAAACAGAGGTTGTTTTACCTTTTCCTTTTCAATCCAGATGACTTTTATTTATCTTTTTTACCTAACTGCTCTTTCTTGAACCTCCAATACAATGCTGAAAAGAAGTGATGAGGGCAGACCTCCTTGTCTTGTTTCTGATCTAAGGAGTCAAGCTTTCTTTAACTATTAAGTATGATGTTAGCTATAGGTTTTTCATAAATGCCCTTTATCAGAACTCTCTATTCTGTTCTTTTCTGAAGAATATTCCATTGTATGAATAGACTACAATTTATTTAACCAGTTTCCACTGATGGACAACTTGAGATATTTTCAATTTTTTGCTATTTTTGTATGTCTATTCAGGTATCAATAAATCAATCTCCCTATTATTATACTACAAGAGACATCTATAAGTGGAGCATTCATAGCTATACGGAGATCAAAGAGACTATGATATGCAACATTGTAGTGTTTTTTACAGACTTAACATTGAAGAAAATTACCAGCACTCTTCCAAAAATGTTTTGGGTAGCAAGCAGCAGCATAGCTCAGATGTTAGTAGTGCAGATTTGGCATGCAGACTAAATGCATTCAAAACCGGACTGCTTTACTTACTAGCTGTGAATCTTGAGCAAATTATTCATCTCTCTGTGCCTCTTTCCTTGTCTGTAAAGTGAGGCTTATAACAGCTACCACACAGTTGTTGTGAAGCTTAACTGAATTTACACAAAAAGCACTTAAAACAGTGCTTAGCATATAGTCAGTGTACCATAACTGCTACCTATAATTATTATTATCCATAGGAAAACTAATTTTGACAGATAGAAGAATGAAAAAAATAATTAAAGGACATATATTAGAGCAGTGTTTTTTTCAACTTTGGGGAATGGGGTTGGATAACATGGTCCCCTGTAAGAATCTAATAACTATTTTCTTCCAAGAAAAATACACATACACAAACATTTTACAAACAATGCTATGGAATTCAAAAATTACCTTAAGTCCCTCTGTTAAGAATTCCAGAGTTAGAAGATAAATAAGAGAGAAGGCATTTAAGTAGAAGAAAAGACAACCATATAGGTTACTTCAATTAGCCCTAATATGGTAGTAGAAATAGTGTTAGACTAAGACATTTAACTAAATGAGGAAGGTCTAATAGATTATTACTGTGGAAAGCAGGCTTGCTGTTGTCAGAACATATACTAGGTACTATTCTTAATTATTTCCCAAGCTTAAAATGTTTGATTAAAAAATGTACTGTTAAACTCAAGAGTCTCCCGGCTATTAGAAATAATCACTGAATTTATTAACAAGGTAGCCACTAGCTAAATGTAGAAGGTTAATATTCAAAATTCCTATTGAATTTCTACATTTCAGCAATATATTAAAAATGTAATTTTTAAATGATTCCAGTTACAATAAAAACAAACAAAAGACATGCATAGGAAACTTAGAAGTATTCTCTTTGGGATAGGGAATAAAAAAAGAATGCTGACTATTGCTTCCACTGCTCAAAATAATGCTGAGCATGCATTAAGACAGCAACAGAGTAATAAAGATTTGAAGGGAAGAAACAATATTGTCATTTTCGAATGATATAATCATAATTACATAGAACACCTAAAAGAATCAATGGGCAAACTATTAGAATAAGAGTGTTCTGCAAGTGGCCAATCACAAGAATTAACACAAGTCAGTAGTATTATTCTATACCAGCAAAGAGTAATCCGAGCATGTTATAGAAAATAAGATAATTTAAAGAGAAACTAAAATTATAAAGCCTATAGGATTAGCTTTATAAAGAATGCTCCAGACTTTAAGATGACAATTAAAAAATTCTATGAAAAGCAGTGAAAGAAAACCTGAATAAATGGACATATAAACTATGTTCAATGCTTTAAAACTATAAATTCAAAGCAGTTTTCATCAAGCATTTTGTAGAATTTAGAAAGAGAATTTACAAATTGATAATAAAAACCCATATATAGCTAACTGAAAAAAATTAGAAAGAAAGAATTTAACACAAAAAATAGTTAAAAAAAAAAAAGAAGGGACAGTCACCCTACCAGATATGTCTATAACAAAATCATAGTATTTAAAAGTCTGTTACTAGTATGAGAGCAAATGGCTCAATAGTATATACAATAAAGAATCCAGAAACATAGAAACCTGTTAGCATCAAAAAGCAGTAAGAAAAAGTTACTTTATAAATAGATTATTTTGTAAATAGTGTCAGGAAAACTGTCTCATCAAATGATGAAAAAATTAGATTTTTACTTCATACCTTATTTACAAAATAAATTCTAGATTAAATGATAAATCTAAATGTAAAGATAAAACTATAAAAATAATAGGGGAAAATACAAAATAACTTTATAATCTGATGGGAGAAGGATTTTTAAAATAAGATTCGAAAAGCATAAGTTATAAAGAAAAAAGCGATAGGTCTGACAGCATTAAAATTAAATATTTCTGGGCCAGCTGAGTGGCTCAGTCGGTTAAGAGCTTGCACAAGAGTTTGAGCTCCGAGCAACAGCGGTTCGAGTCCCGGCCCGAGCTGAGCAGCCGCTGAGCTGCCAACAAGTGGCAGGATTGGCTCAGCTAAAAAAAATAAATAAATAATTAAATATTTCTGTTCCACAAAGGGTAATACAGTCAAACACACGTCTGAGAAAAGATATCTGCCATGAGTAAAACTGACAAAACAGCAGCAAGATAATAACAAAAAACCCATTTTAAAAAAATGGTCAAAGAATAAGAATAGGAAATATACAGAGGAAAACTTAAATGGCTAATAAGTAAACAGATAATCAATTGCATTTATAATTAGAAATGCAAATCAAATTAACCATAAGTATGTACTTTGTACCCATATGACTGGCAAATATTAGAACACTGGATAATAAGAAGTGCTGGCAAGTACAGGGTGGAAAACAAGAACCCTCATGCAGTGTCAGCGGGATGTGAACCCTGAGTAGCCATTTCAGAAAGCAACTGGGAAGAATGTATCCTATGGACCCAGCAATGCCATAACTAGGTATAATACTCAGAGAAACTTTAAAGTACACAAGACATTAGGTTCATTGCAGCAGATTATTTTTTCCATGGTAGCAAAGATTTGGAGGCAGCCTAGATGTTCATCAGTGAGGGGTAAGTAAAATGTGGAATATATGTATACTGGAATACCACTATGCAGCAATAAGAAAGGATCATTTAGAGCTACATGATTAGGTCTAAATGGTCTAATATTTAGTAGGAAAAAAAGTAACAAAGATACAAGATTTATAGCACAATACCAGTTATGCAAATTAAACAGACATGAAACAACACTATATGCAGTTTATACTGACATGCACATTACTTCTGAGAAGTTATGGATAAGGTACCATTGTGGGGAAACGGGGGGCGGGGAGTATTAATACTAGAGGCACTATGCACGGTGCCATGAGCTGAGCAGTGTGATCAATGAATTCACGCAGATGCTCCTCCACCCTTCTTCTCAAAAATGAAAAGGTAATTTCAGGTAAAGAAATGAACAAGGGGGCCAATATAAATACTATCCGATGAATAAGGTGAATTCTAACTCTGACTGATTTATTAGCTTAGACATGTCTTCATCCTTCAATTTCATCACTGTAAAATGAGAACCTATTTTATAAGCTGGTTAATAAATAGCTCATCATTATAAACTGCTTTGTAAATATCTTTGAGCAAATAAATATTTAGTCTTTTCTCCCCCAAATAAAACAAAGGGCTATGAATGAATAATTCTTAACTTTGAGAACCACAAAATAAAACATTAAGGGAAAACTGCTGAATGTATAGAATTGCAATTAGAATCAAAGGGAGCAAAAGAATAAATTTTAATGAAACATTTTTGGATAAAAGTATGAAATATGGATAGCTGAAACAAAGAAAAAAAATGTCAAGTCCACAAAAGTTAAAGTATGCATAACATTACACCTACTTATACCATACCACAATTAACAAAAAGCCAAAGTAAATACAGTGCAAGAGAAAGCAAGTATCTATACATACTTACATAGTACATATATTTGTATATTTTATATTACATATATATATATATGTATGTGAAAACAAAAAAAGATTATCCAGATGACAGAAAGGCAGCAAGCTTCTATCTCAAGTTGTAACTTACTTTTCTCACTTCAGTTGAATATATCCATTTCAATGATCCAACCAACCCCTCACCTTGAATATATGCAAAAATACTTTCATTCGGGCCCCCAGAAACCTGCTCCATATTTCCACTATTAACTGGACCACAAAGGTTCAAATCTCCCAGGTTCAAACCCAAGTACAGTAGACTCTTCTCCCGTGACTCACACTTGTGCAACTAGCTGTGAAATTCTGACTATTCCATCTCTGAAATCTCTAATCATTCCCTATCCTCTTCCATTTCTAATATGTCCTTCCTCAGCTGACTTTTCTTTTCCTAGTCCTTCCAATTCCTCACACTCTACAATCTGTCTTATATTAGAATTGAGGTTTTTATCCTGAAATAAAATTTGAGTCATTTTACATTTTTGTCCAAAATCTTTCAATGGCCCAAATTCTCTCATGTAAAATTCAGATCCACTACAACTTCACTTTAATCTATCTTTCTGGTAGTCATTGCACTGTTTCTTGTCATGCATCCTTATCAATGCATTTCTTCCTTGGTCTAAGCACATGTCTGGTGCTCTACTACAGACTTCACTGTACACCCGAACTCCAGACCAAATTTCAATGCCCAATTCAACAGCTTCTGCCTCCAGTTACTTCCAACTTATGGGAGAAAAACAGCCTCTGATAAAACAAATGACAAAACAAACAATAAGGTAACAGGAACAGAAAGAACCACAGCCTATGGCCTCTGTGAAGAAAGAAAAGTTGATAAAGGAAGTAGCAGACCTTGTTTAATTAATATTTGAGAATGCTCATGTGACAAAAGGAAATATACTTTTAAGTTAAAATGTAAATAACTATGAAAGAAAATATCTAATAGATGAATGTTTTTTTGAAGAGGGAGTTAGAGGTAAGAGAGATAAAAAATATTTAATGAAATAATGGCCAGTTTTTTTTCCAAATTTGATGAAAACTACAAACCCACAGATCTAAGAAGCTTAATGAATCCAAATCAGAGGAAACATAAGATCTATTACTGGAGTTCTCAATAATGTTAAAATGTTAACACTATAATGTTACAAAGTCAGTTTTTCCAGTTAAGATGTCAGTTCTAAATTAATATTTACAATCAATGTAATTCCAAACAAAATCCCAATAGGTTTTGTTTTTCTGATAGAAATTTCCAGGCTGATTAAAAAACTTTTTGGAAATGCAATAAATAGCCAAAACTACCTTGAAAAAGAAGAATGAATTTTAAGGACTTACACTGCATGATTTTAATTCTTACTATAAAGCTATGGTTAATCCCTTGGAGTTCTAGGCAAGATCCCATTTGAAGAAGGGTTCTACTGCTAAATGCATGTTTGAAAACTCTTGCTGCAGTGTCATGGGACCCAGGGGAGGGGAGAGATTGAAGGAGATGAGGCGTATGGAATTGTGCTGCAATCAGGAGGTCCTTAGTGACATCTGAAGCTACAGGATAGTATTGGTAGGGAGAAAAACCAGATTTTGTGGGGTGAAGGAGTGAATAAGGGATGAGTGAGTGAGTGAGTGAGTAGTAGGTGAGTGATGAGTAAGTGAGTGAGTGGAAGGAAAATGCAGACAGCAAGTACAGATGACAAGTAAGAGGAGAAAGGAGGGATGCAGAGAATTATCCTGGTTGGGCAGCTCCTCCTCGTGCCCATACTCACTATCATTAATATGAGGGATGGCTTCTGAAATTAAAGGTGTTTTGATTAAAGCTATGGTCTTCAAGTGAGTTACTTGATTTGACAAGACCAAGACTCCACCAGTCTCTCACCCCATCCATTCTTCCAGTGACTACAAAATAGCTCTCAGATAACCCTAATGTTTGGCTGGTTAAATCACCATCATTTATTTTAGAAATATTTATATTTTTAAGTTCACTTTGGCTTTTCCATACCTGCATTACTGTTTAAAAAGAAAGCCCTACTGCTTAATTTAATCCCTACATTAAAATTTTAAAAAACCTTTTCAATTACAGTTAACATACAATATTAGTTTCAGATGTGCAACATTTAAAACCTACTTTTTGTTTAAGAAGACTCTCCTAGAATATTGTGCAATACAGAAATGTGAAGAATTTTTGTATATTTTTAATTTGTTCAATATTGAGGACAAATGTGCAGTTTATCTCAAATCACTGGATAAAAAACAAATAATCCGTACTATTAAATGCAATGATCAATTACTTAAGAAGGAAAAATCAACTGCTTAATTCCACTATACTTCAGGTTTCAAAGACCATAAATATGATAAATGTCTTAATTCCCACATCAAATTCACTGAAAATGAATGGCAGGTAACGCCAAGAACATAATCCTATTAAGTGTAGTTTGGTTTACTTAACTGCTGGTTTTCTACCTTGTCATTTTCTTGCCTATTCACATTGACCCACAGTTTTATGAAATAGGTTAAACCAGTGATAATTCATTCAATCCAAGTTTTAACACAACTGGCTGCAAATCAAATATTTTGCTGTTCTAAAATTACACAAATACCATCCTATCTTTAAACAACCAGCTTTCTGAGCAAGATAACTTTAAAAAGGATATTAAAGGCAGCTAATTAGTGGTAAATATATCAGTAGAGAGTGATAAATATGTCAATATGACAAAATCAATAATACATAAATATGAATACAATGACCCTGTTCAAGTACTGGGCATTATTATCACTGATTTAATCCCAAACTGCTCAAATATCAAATATTAGTAATATTATCATAAAAATAGGTGGATGCCAACAAATGCAAAAATAACAATAGTAAATATTCTAAACATTTATTCCTTTGAGTTAGACTAACATATACTTGTATAAAATTATGTGTATAGGTATAAATATTACACTATATATTAGGATATTTTTAAAAAATAGCTAATTGGAAAAACAAGGGTGCCTACTCTCTACCATAAATTAATTGTACCTGGCAGCTAGGTAAATCTTCCCCAAAAAGGTGGTGCTGAAGAAGGCTGGTGATTCTGAGGAAAGGTAAGCAGAAGTCCTGCAAGTATTTTTCCATGGATTCAGGAGACCAAGCAATAGGGTTAACCTAAAGTTGGAAAAAAAACCAAAAAAAACCTGAACAATTCATTATGTAACAGATAGGTATAGTTTAAAAAATTATATTCATAATTTAGACAACAAAATCTAAAATTTTAACTAAATAACCACTACATCTGGTCTTAGAGAGAGCATACCATTGCACCCTCCTGAGTTCCTTCTTCATGGTATAACTTTCCTTTAGATAGTTCACTTATCACAAGGCTCAATAACACTTCATAAGATTTTTCTGCATCACACGTATTCTGGAAAAAATTAAAATATTCCATCAGTCATTAAAAAGTAAAAAAAAACCTTTACATTGGAAAGAATACTTTTTAATGAGTACAGTGTAATTGTGATTACATTATTTTTAAAGCATGTAAGCTTCATTTCTTCAAAAACCTGTATACAACAGTATACCTCTGGATTCACAATGAAATTGGGTAGGTGACTAAATACTTCTCTAAAAGACACCATATAAGTTATATAATGTATGTATAAATAAACATATGTAAATGATAAATGTTGACCCAGTAATTCCCATTGCTGGAAATTCTTCCTAAGAAAACATTCTGAAAGAAAAAAACAACTATATACCCAAGACATTCAGTGAAGCACTATGATAGTAAAAAATCAGAAATGATCAACAAAACTGAGGCAGTTACCCAAATTATGACATATCAATTCAAAAGAATATTTTATAGGCAGTGAATTGACAAATTAAGGTGTGTAAAAAGTGTTTATAACGTGATGTGAAAAATGCCAGAAGTATGTATGTACACCATTATAGTAGTATAAATAATATATGCATAAAATTGAAGAAACTATGGATTGCGAAATTTTTTAACAACTTCCCTCAAATTCCCTGAATAGGATTTGTACAAATTATTTAATGTAAAAATAAAATAGGACAATATATTTATTACAGAATGTACACACATTACATTAAATAACAGTCTAAAAATTATTAAATTTAATCTACTTTTTATAATAAAGGAAAAATAATGGCTATTTATAAATTCAAATTTCTTTCAATGAGATTTTTATACATAAGGAAATGCACCTCTTTTTATATTCACTGAGATAGTAAAGGTTGTTGCAAATTACAGTAAAGTGTAAATTGGGATGAAGTGATAACTTTGCTATGATATCATATATTCTACTCATTAACTATACTTTTTAAATAATAAAATATAAAAATTGAGTAAACGCTATGGAACATAACTTTATCCTGAATTTTTAAGGCACTGATAGTCTGGACAACCAAGTTTGTTATCTGATGACATTCAGTCTTTCTGTAGTTCCTCACTGTTTCACACATGCTATTGTGCTCTCCTCAACTAGGCAGTAAATTCCAAAAAGTAAGGAACAATTGTTTTGTATTATGCATGTATCTCTTTGCATAACAAAAATCTGAGCAATAAATTATCTACTGGCTAACTAATGAAATTAATTTCAGTAATGCTGGAGTTTTCAATCTTAGAACTTCCCTGAGTGTGCCTCTTTTGATAATCAATTGTTTGCATTATATTTAAATCACTCCTCTTTCCATTCTGCCATATTCACTCAGCCATGTAGTATTATCATCTCTGTTTTTTTAACTATAAAAACATCTGCAATATTGTATATCAACTATACTTTAACAGAAAATCAAGTCCTTTTACTCAACTCCAGTCAAATTAAAAAAAATTAGATAAGTCAATAATTTCATATTTAAGAAAGTCTTAGTAAAATACATTTTATAAAGACAATATTTGATTAAGCCAAAGAGGAGGCTTCATAAGGCTTAAGAAGAGGGTTTTGAGACCATGAATGAAAGCCCTAGAATCAATCAGAAGAATCCTATGGGAGAGGTGGCAAAGGTATGTGGGTTAAATAAAGAAAAGGATCAAGGGTTGAGAGATGCAACAAATACTGTGCTGGGTAGATGCTTTGTCTAAATTGTAGTGCTTAAACTTTTGGGGGTGACAGGCCCTTTGAGTATATAATGGATACTATGGTCCTACTTCCAGCAAAACTAAACCAAACAAAGGACCCCAGATTAAGAAATCCTGGTATAAACTCTCTTTTAACAGATATCCCAAAGAACCAAAAGAACACAATTTATATATACTAAATGTAATGATAATTTCTTTAACACAACTAAACCTCATTATCAAATCAACTCTAATATCCCTTTCAAAAATACATAGTGCTTATATTTTTATTGCCCTAGGTCAGATTAGAACTGGCAAAAATCTGTTTTCACTGGAATTATCATCTGAGGATAAGGAATTATAGGCATGGAATGAATGAGACTCAATGAAGAAAGAAAAGGAGGAAGAAAAGGAATGAGGGAAGAAAAGAAGTAAAGGAAGAAGGAAATGAGAAAAAAAGGAATGAATGATGCAGAAATCGAAGTAGTTATAGAAGTCACAGTGATATTATTTTATTACTCATAAATATCGTTGTTGCTATTACTTACAATATGCTATATATCTAAATGTTTAAATCTACTGCAGAAAAAGCTAATAACATGTGGCAAACTAGCCTACAGAACATCATAATTTTTGTTTTCATTCACTAAAGCAATCTTATGTGGCTATAAACTTCTAATTTAAGCTCTGATAAGAATCTGACTCATATTGTTTTAAGTATTTTTAAAAATAGCTAATAATTATCAAATTGAGAAAGAAAGTTGAAAGAAAATTACCTAAATTAGTTTATGTTCCTGCCATCATAGATTTACAATTGTCTAATTTTCTGTAATTATGGTCTCATTTTAGCAGTCAGATGAATAGATTTAGACCCAAATCACATCAGAAAATGTTTTAAATGTATAATTTTTCATGATTAGACAGTTTACTAAGAAAACATAGCTAAACAATGACAGCAAAGAAACATAATACATTTGATTTAAATACTAACACTCCAAATAACAGATTAGAGTGCATTCAGAAAATTGAAAGAATATTTAGAGAAAAAGAAAGATAATTTCCAAAGGCAAAATTATCTAAGAATCAAATAAGAACAAAGAGGAAAAAAATCATTGAAGGAAAAGACAGAAATCCATTTTGAGAACTTAGAATAATAAAATTTTAGAAGTCATATATTCCAAATTCTCATTTACTTTGAGAGAGCTGAGGTTCAGAGAGCTTTTATGTCTTGACCAAAAAAATAATATCTCTGCTGAGTGGTAGGAGCTTGGCCTAGTATTCAGGATCAGTGGCCAACACCCATGTCTTTAATTAAGACATAAGGAACATTGTGATGATACTATAATAAATTTTGTACATATAATCATGATTTGAGAGTAAATTAGTGATAAAAATGAAGGTTATATTGAATACATTTCATGTATTTATAATTGATTTTCTCTCATTTGATACAAGTAGATATGATAACAGAAACTTTTCAATGCTGTACAAAACTTCTGTAAGAGTTTTATAAGCCAATCAAAAGGTTCACTTTATATTACACCTATTATTTTTTCCTACCAATTTCCCCAAATAAAAACTGAAGTACTGCTTTTATTTTAACCATCTCTAAGCTAAACAAATCAGTCAGTTCTCTGGTTCTATACCACTCCATTTCTTCTCAAGCCACTGAAAATACTTAACGTTTAACTAAACTTGCATAATTTTTCTGAATTGTTCACATAATTTTAACTTAAAGAGAACTCCTTTAAATTTGCTAAGAATTTATATTTATTCCAATATGAGAAAAAAAGTAGTATTTAAAGGGGCATAATTAAAAAAAGGTTAGGATTTTTAAATTTAGAAGTGATGATTGAAAAGCCATCTTTGGATTGTGACTGGGGAAACAGACAAGGAGAAGCCAACAGGTAATTAAAATAGGTAAGTCTGCAGACATTTTATTACGTCCTCACTGTGTCAGCACAATTTTATAACTTCTCTAAGTTTAAGGCTTGCAGCAAAAGCAAAATAAAACTTCCCAAATATAAAGAGATAAAGGCCAAGGTTTAGAGATCGATGCAGAATACCTCAATGTACACAGAAAACATCTTAAAACTTTTTTTAGCCTGAAGGTATTCCATTTCCAATTAAAATATTGTTACTAACTCATTTTGCCTTTCAAACACCTAATCTCATTCATTCATATCTCCAACTTAAATGATCAGATGAGACACTCACCTTTTTGAGAGCACCTGTGTGTTTCCAGGATGACCTGTCTTCCTCGTTGCATTTAACCGAAAGTGCGGCAAGAGCTTGTGTGTAGAGTAGCGTAAAAAGCACCTTCACTATGCAGGTGAAGTGGTCTATAAAAGAGAAAGAGATCATTATTTCTTTGGAATCTAGACATTTTGTACTCAAGATAATTTCACAAATATATGCCTTTCCTTGCATGTGTAATTGGCTTTTATTCAACACTTTAGTTAATAACATGAAATTATAATGTGATGATATATTTTCTACTCAACAGATCTGAAATTATGAAAGTTCCTTTTAGAAGATCAGAGTGCTAATGCCGCACTACCTTGGAATAGCTGTGTAACCTTGGCAAATACCCTTACTGGACATCAGGTGCTTAATAACAATGGGAGTTTGAGTACTTAAAACCAATACTTCATCTACTTCTAATATGATATAGATATATAATATAATATAATATAATATAATATAATATAATATAATATGTAATATAATACAATATAAAACTTCTAAAGTTAAAAAATAGAAAGCCCAATATTTTAGGTACTCTGAGTTTTAAAACTCAATGAAAACTATAACAATGCAAAAGCAATAGGAACAATAATGTAAAATGCTGGTGACATCTGGCTCATATTAAGTACTTAATAAGTGGTAGCTTAATAATCATTATTAACATTTATATAGACCTAATAACTTAGAAAATTTCCACAAATGTCTCATTCAATCTCAAAACAGTGTCAGTTGGACAAGTGTGCTTCAAAAGGATGGGCCTGTGCTAACAAAGCTACTAAGGACCCAGGTCTACACTTAAATCCATACAGACCATTCAGAGTCAGGGTTCTTCTATTATATTATGCTGCCCTCTAGTAAATGGGTATTACCATTTAATCAGTTGCTAAATTCAGAAACTTGCAGACATTCTTGACACTTTCCTGTCTCTTTCTCCCCATGTTAAAACAAATCACCAAATCCTATCTATTCTATTTTTAAAATATCTCACAGTGAGTTCCAAGACTCTGGACCAGGCTTCCACCCTTTCTTTCCCAGACCTATAATCTCAGACTAAGCAGCTGTGTTGGGGTCCCCAAGACCACTCCCAGGTTTGATGATTCACTCGGAGGAAAATTAATTGGGAGCTTAAAGAATGACATACCTTACAATAGCAGGAGATAAACAGACAATGTCCATTATGTAGAAATTGGTTTTATGCAAAAGAGCAAAATAATGCATCGGGTTTTTCAGTTGCTAATCAAACAAAATCTCAAGATGGCTTTTTTGGACCATTTTCTTCAGATCCATGACACTCTACCTCACAATGCAGTGTAGTTTTCACCTCCTTTGCCCCCCTAAGAGGTAACTTGGCATAACTCTGTGTGAATGATGTGACCAAATGCCAAATGAAGAAACCAGGCATTGTTTCTGTCACAGAGAAATATGTTTGAGAAACAATGTGATGCAATTATTAACCAGAGCTAGTACGACTCAAAGATGTACTGATGGGCAAAGAGGTCTCCTCAGCATTGTCAGAAATGCAGCCTAATAGCCAGGGTCATTATGCAGGGTGTCAGCATTAATACATATCCTTACAATAAAAACACAGATACAATAAAGACCACCAACTGTTAACCATTACATTAATAGGTGGGTAGAAAAGGAAAATTTAGGGCCCGCCGAGTGGCGCGATGGTTAAGAACTCGCTTGGGATGCCAGAGGGCCCCGGTTCGGATCCCACATATGAGGGCCAGTGACACTGCCCTCCACAGCTAAGATGCTGAACAACAGCTCAACCTGGAGCTGGGCTGCCATGAGTCGCCGGCGACGGCGTGGGCTGCAGTCCCTGTGGCAGTGGGTTGCCATGGGCTACCGTGTGTGGCCAGCAGCCAGCGTGAGCGGCCAGCAGCCGCTGTGAGCGGCCGTCCAGAAGCCGGCGACTGATCTGCCTCGCCAGAGAAGAGCGCAATGATGGTGCCAACTTGGGCCAGTGAAGCAACGTCCTCCACAACTAGACTGAAGAACAAAACGACAGCAACTTGTCTGTTCCCCTTTCCCCAATTCCCCAGCACTGTTCCCATCCCCCCAATTTCCCAATAAAAATCTTTAAAAAAAAAAAAAAGAAAGAAAAGAAAAGGAAAATTTATATTAGCAACTCTACCTCCCTATCTATAACTTCCCAACTTTTCAAAGATAGCTGTCTGCGGGAAATTAAATTAATATAATTGAGTTCTGAACTTCCTAGCAATTAAACAAAGCTCTCTATCTAGTTAAATACAAAGCTCAAAGTTCTCTATCCAGTTCTCAATGTGTAACAGACTAAAAAATTTTAATAAATGGCAATATTTTTTCTGGCTTTAAATTCTAAGAGGAATTCATTACTATAATAACACCGAGCAACATGTTATACAATGTGTTGGAAGCTGTTTTATAAAAACAATACAGATAACCCAATCTTGAATTATTATGAAGTTTTAAGAAATAATATAAATCACAGGTTTTTTAAAGTAATTCTAACTAAAGTTAATCACTGCTAAATACTTAGCTCTCTGGTTCCCCAAAGGCAAATTTCATGTTTTATTCATCTTTGCATAATACCTCCAGCATCTGGCAAAGCAACTAGCAACCTGGCACATAGTAGGTACTCATTAAATATTTCTTGAACTGAATCTGGCAATGACTTTTACAATTAAGTACCAAATAAACATTTGTTTATTAAATTTGTCCACCAAACACTTTTAAAATATTTTTTAAGGTATAGTCACTAACAGTATTATAAATTTTTACATAAGATGTTTTCCTGAATCAATTCTATTCATTTAACCATTATTAAATTCAGTAGATCAATTTTCTTGACTCATATTTTAGTAAACAATTTTAAAGTATGTTTCTACTAGGTTAAATTTACTAGGTTCAGTTAATTCAATGTATTACATGCCCTTTCAGCATTAACTTCACCCTCTGTTGTAAACTAGTGTCAATAATTATCTGATGAGGAGGAAGATGCACCAGCTACAGCTCTCAGATACTGAAACAATAAGTCCTTTTCATATTAACTGAAATATTTGTCTTTTAAGATAGATATTGATTATAGAAATAAAACTACTTGTATATATCAATTTCCTTCACTTTTACCTCTTCAGGTTTATGTAGTAATTCTGCTTGTAAATCAAATGTATAGTTAAATAAAATATTTAACTATTTTTCAGTCATTATAAAACAAAGAAATTTTTTTATATTTCAAAATGTAATACTACTAATATAATGAGAAGAGCACAGTCAGGGTAAACCAGCATAACTCTAAAACAACTGTTGCCCTAACCTAACCAAACTAACACAAAAAAACCCCTGAAGAATTTATAACTAATTTTGCAAAGAGATGAACTTCAATAGGCTATTTGACAGATTCATATTTTAAAGTCTGCAAAATAAATGATGAAATTCATACACATAGCCAAACCCCCCAAAACTTACATTCAACAATATCTGAAGTTTGGCAGTTCCTCAAGAAGTTAAACACAGATTTACCATGACCCCACAATTCCACTTCTAGCTGTGTACCCAAAAGAATTGAAAACAGGTGTTCAAACCAGAACCTGTACATAAATGTTCACAGCAGCACTACTCTTAGCCAAAATGTGGAAACAATCCAAATGTCCATCAACTGAAGAACAGATAAACAGAATGTGGTATATCCATACAATGGAATATTACCCAGCCATAAAGAATGAATTACGACATATACCATAACATGGATGAACTTGAAAATGTTATGCTAAGCAAAAGGAGCCAGACATGAAAGGCCACATACTGTATAATTTTATTAATATGAATTATTCAGTACAGGCAAATCCATAGAGACAGAAAGTAGATTAGTGGTTACCAAGGGTTACAGGAAGAAGGAAATGGGCAGTGACTGTTTATGGGTACAAAGCTTTTTTTCAGGCTGATGAAAATGTTCTGGATCTAGATAATGGTGATGGTTGTACAACATGGTAAATGTACTGTGCATTTTCAAATTGTTAAGATGGTGAATTTTATGTTGTGCAAATTTTATAATTAAAAACATTAATCCAAAATTTGCAGTGCTAGTATAAATAAAATATTATGCTTATTTATTAATGACATTACTTAATTCTTTACAGAGTATCATAATTTGAACGAAATATCAATTTACCTATATTTAAAACAATCACTTCATATCCTGAGGTTAGAAGTTTTACCAAAAGATCACACACAGAGGCGATCTTCCCCAGTGACAAGGCCTTTATGCAACCACAGATGTTCTTTCCAGGGTAACTTATAATAGCACACGAAAACAAAACAAAGCAGAAACACTGTTCCCACCAAAGGAGAAGAGTTAATTATTTGAAAGACTATTTTAAATGTCTTCAAATGAAAACTATAGACTGTGGAGCAATAATTAAAATGTATTTTTGGATTTTCAGTTTAATTTTTTAAAAACAAAGGTTTTCAGAGTGATTTCCCCATGTCTTCATCTCATTATGAACTAAAAGCTAAAAAGAATAGACCCATAAGGGAAAAGAAATTATTTCATTGTCATCCAGATATAGATACAGATATAGATATAGATATGTAGATATATATACCTATTTAGATATATAGAAAAATATATATCTATATGTATCTATACCTATCTATCTATCTATCTATCTATCTATCTATCTATCTTTCTATGTGATTGCTACACATGAATAGTAGAAAAAACAGTGCTACTTACCTCTAAATATTTCCATCAGACTAAATATTGTATTTGTCCCCACGGTTCATAGAAAATTCATTATCTATGCTACATAATCTAAGATGTGCCTTACCTTTGCGTAGAGGTTGTGGCATCATTAAGATCTGGATGAGCAGAAGGGATGTGACATCATGATAAAGAATTGGAACCTCAGGCTGTTCTTCACTTCCCAGCCTGAAAGAAAAACGCATAATCACTTTAGACAGTATTACACATCTTTTCTTTCTAACTCATTTTATATTTCACATATATGTCTATGGAACAGAAATCAAATTTTCATAAGCAACTGAGAAATCTCAAAAGAAAAAGTCAGGGGCCATATTTTTTACCTAAATATATAATCTTTTAGACTCATATATTTCATTCACTTTTCCTTATATAAAAAAATTATATAGAAATTGTATTAGGTCTTACTAAACAACTGGCATGCATTAACTTGATTATGAGTCTTTGATCTCTTACATTACAGAAATCAAATGAAGCATTAAATGAAACTTAAGGGAATTAGTTTTACTACAAATGAGGTGACACTTGCTTTCATGAAATTAGCACTAAAGAGTAAATGGTCACATTATAAAAAAAGAACAGATACAACTCATAAACAAGTTACACAGAAAAGGCATGGTTAATAGCTCTTGTTAAAAAGTTGTTTCAGGAGGCCGGCCAAGTGGCTCAGTTGGTTAAGAGTTGGCTTAAGAGTGCGAGCTCTGAGCAACAGGGCCGTCAGTTTGATTCCCACATGGGCCAGTGACGCTGTGCTCAAGCTGAGCTGTTGCTGTTGCTGAGCTGCCAACAGGTGGCAGGATGGCTCAGCTGGTGAGAGCACGTGTTCCTAACAACAAGATTGCCTGTTCAATGGTGGGCTACGCCCACCTGCAACTAAGAATGAACTTGGCACCTTGAGCTGAACTGCCACCCGGATGGCTCAGTGGATAGAGCGTGTGCTCTTAACAACAAGGCTGCTGGTTCAACCCCCCGCATGGGATGATGGCTACGCCCACCCACAACTAAGACTGAACACAGCACCTTGAGCTTAGAGGCCATGAGCTGCCAATGGGAAGCCAGATGGCGACGGGCGCCCTCCACAATGAAGATTGAAGAACAACAACTTTTCTGTTCTCCTTCCCCAATTCCCTAACACTGTTCCTGCCCCCCAATTCCCCAATAAAATTTTTAAAAAAAAAAAAAAAGAATTTCAATCTTATTTTTATACTTAACCATTTTTTAAAAACAGTTTTAACTGGCTTTAATATTTCACTAATACTTACTGTGAATTCATCTCTTCTACTAACTGCGTAAGCCTGCTCCAGGGATTATATTCAGAATCAATGCTGTAAAGCCGCATGTGCAAGGCTAATACAAGGAACAGCTGATCTAAATAAATTGAAGAAAAGGTAATTAGAAAGTTTACAAAGTTCTTCCAGAACAAAACTCCGACAAAATTTCCAGCTTCGTAAGGAAATGTTTCCTATCCTTATAATCCACCAAGTTTAAGTATCAACTACCTCATGCTCTCTTTTAAGGTAAACTCTGAAATACATCTAAATAATTTCTGCTGGCATGTGGACTGTCCCTCATGCTTAATCGTAATACAGGAATGGTTTGTTTTTCTCATCTGTCACAGACCTACTTTTTCTGGGCTTTATGCCAAGGAATTGTAATCTCTTCCTAACCAAAATTTACTATTGTCTTCAATATTCTACTCTAATATGGACAAGAACATCCATATAAATCACTGCCACGTAAAGCTTTCTTTGCCTAATATTTTGCCCTAAATCTTTAGATTGAATTGTGTCTTCATCATCTTTTGATTCAATATGAAGGAAAAAATAACTGAAATAGAGTATTATTTAGGAGGACTAATCCAGCTATTTTCATTTCTTCTACCTAAATCATAATAATAATCTACCTGTCTTAGCTTTCAACAAAATTCTGCTCATGACATTTATAAGAAAACTATTTATTTAAAATTTTTTAATTATCCAGGAAAAAAATCCTAAATTTTGCTTTTGTATCACATGTCCTTTTTTTGGTATAAATAACAAGGACTGCATTAAACTATTCTGCCACGAATACTCAAAAATATTTGTGAATCAAAAGTAATTTTCTAGAAAGTTAGGTAATACTTCTTGACATATGATCAAAATTAATGCTTAAAACCAGAAAAAGTTAGCCAATGACAAATATTGTTGTCATTTATTCTCTAAATTAAAGTAATCAAAACTAAAAATTTTGTTTCTCTGTGCAACTAACTTAGAAATCAACTATATTTTAGATTCTTACATGGGGTGGGGGAGGAAGAAGGGGAGGAGGAGGCGGGGAGGAGGAGGCGGGGAGGCGGACTGGTGGTGGTGGTGGTGGTGGCAGCTTTGGTAAACTATTGTAAGGCATTTGAGAGCTATAAGATGAACAAAATAAATGTTCCACTCTGTTTGGCAGGGCAGAGGAAATGGAGGGTGGACAGCGGGGCTAAAACCTAATACTGTACATACATTGAAATTTCAATCTGATCTCTCTATAACACACAGAAAAACCTAAATGCCTTACCCTCCTTCACCGCCTGTCTATAAGCCAATATACAGTCTAAATCCTTTCTTACAATATCTTCATCCTATTAATGGCTAACACTAGGTGAATGTTCATTATGTGCCAAGTATTACTTAATAATCATTTTATATAGGTTTTCTTGATTAATTTTTACAAAAATTATACCAGGTAGGTAATACTGTTATCCCAATTTTGAGACAAGTAAGTTTCCCAAATTTCCAGTTTTTCCAGTAACCTGGTTCCATTGATAACACTAAGAGCAAGGGACATTTTTAGCAGAGAAATAACATGATGAAAGATACACGGGTCATTTTCATTTCAATTCAATTATACATAAAAGATTGTTTTTACCAAGCATATAATTTATAATTTTAAAAAGTGTTTAAAAGTAAAAGTGTTAATAAACTAAATTCCTCTAGCAAGTTGCAAAGTAAGGACTTTTGCATTATTTTTACATAGGTGTTAACTGAATCTAAGAGCTCTTTTTTAATATATCCTTTCAAGATGAAAGTTAATTATCTTAAAGTTTATCTGATTTAATTTAAAAAAAAGTTTCAGTTTTACTAACCTGTTTTGCATTAAAACCATGACTAGCATAGACATAATGTTGTAATCTGCCTATTCTCCTACCCTGTACAATAGTTAAAGAAATACAAATGTTAGAAGGAAACTTATTCATCTTCTTATATTCCCTCATTCTACAGATGAGGAAATAGGCCCAGAGGAAGGATTTACCTTGTCAAGTCACCATTTTATTGGAAAAACTATTAATAGAATTCAAGATTACTGCTTCCTAGTTATTTCTACCACTCCACTTCTCCTTGGGGTTTTTAATGATTTTTTTAAAAGTACAAAATTCCTTTTTTAATACACACACACACACACACATACATACACACACACACACACCTTTCCATTCCTATGAAAAATTTATATTGCAACCCTGAGGTATCTTCTAAAACTATTAATTCAATATATATCAAGAGTCTTTGGCACTGGCTTTAACTAGAACTAAAGAATAATAACCTATCTAATGAGGTACATCTACCTTTCAAAAACTATACTGAAAATTGCAGATAACTTCAGTAGGAAACAGAGAATTGGCCAACTAACAATCAATACTTTGAATTATGTTTATACAATTCACTGTGTGTTTTCAAAATTTAATCTGAGACCTATAAGTAAAAATGAACTCTACCATTCATTTTGCAGTTAAAAAATGTTTCTTATAGTAAACAAATATTGACAATAATAGACATAGGATAAGGAAAACCTACAATCATAAAATAAAAAAGTTAAAAACTAAAAATAATGGGAAAATGTTATTAAACACCAACTCTGTGTATGATATTTTAAAAGTTGAAAAATAGGTGTATCAGGAAAACATATTATTAAAAAGAACAGATAACTCCTTTTCTGGAATGATACATTTTAAAGTTCTAAAGTTAGACCTACATTTATCAAAGGGTTTGGAAATGAGAAACATTAAATTAACTTACAGGTGTGCTGTGATTTCAACATTTATATAAGAGGCACACCACTGTCTAGTAGGAGCCAGGAAGTCCCGGATTTGAATCTCTTCTCTCTCCTCTCCTGAACTTGCAGTACCACTCTGCCCTGGTTCTCCTCCAGTTCCTTCTCAGTTACTTGTACATCTCTTCTTCCTCTACTGAACCCTAACAGGTGTTATTCTCCATAAGAAAGGAAAAGGGATCCCTTCTTAGTCCTCTTTCCCTCTCATGATGCACACACTTCTTCACCTAAGATCAACTCCCACCTCTACCTATAAATTTACCATTCACAAATTTCTCTAGCACTTCAGATGTCCGACAGGCACTACAAAATCAATATATCCAAAATTAAACTGATTATATAGCCCAGTCCAGCTCCAATGTTCATTTCCTCTTATAATTCCTATTTGAGTGAACAACACAACTGTCCATGCAAACATACAAGGGAAAACTTGGGAGTCATCTCCAACATCCTTGTCCTTCGTAGCCAATTACCAACCCTACTGGTTCTGCCTCCTAACCTCCATCCTCTTCTGCTCCACTCCACTGCTACATTTCTCAACTGGATTACTCAATAGAGTGCTCATTCAGCTTTATGTCTGTTGTTTCACCCCCTTCCAATCCCTGTAAACAATAAAGCCATTCACATTATCGCATAATTGTGAACCACTAAAGGAATAAGCACAGAAAGCCCTTCAGGAGCCAACCCCTGTCTTCTTCAGGCTTATTTACTAACCTTCTTTCCTACCTTTCCCTACCCAAGTGTTCCCCAGTGTGTCATGTTGTCTCACTCTGTCTTTGCAAACAGTTCTCTCAGCCTAGAATAGTACCTTCTCGTTTTCAAGGCAAACTTGATTCATCTTTCAAGAGCCAGCTCAAGGACTCCTCTGTAAAATTTTTTCCAATACCATACCTGAGACAGATGCAAGCATCCCTTGCTTTATGCGTTCTTATACCTTGAGTTAACTCTATTTTATCACTTTTTATACTGCCCTGTAATTATTTTTCACTTGTGTTCCTTTCCTATTAGATGGTGAGAGTTCCTTGAAGAAGATAATTGTCTTTTCCTGTTTCTACTTCCTAGGTTAGTACAGTGCTTGACACATGACAGGATTTTTTTTAAAGTATGCTGAATACTGTGTGACTAAATCAACAATCCAGTAAAAAAAATCATACAATATAAGCATATAATTCATGGTGAATTTATACTCTTCCTTTTCTGTCATAATAACACACTGGCTCAGTAACCAAGAAGTAGGCCAATTAATCAGCCCTAATTTCACTGTCCCTAAAGAGACTGACCTCTGAACTCTAACTACTAAAGCAAAGCTTGACCTACTTGCTCCCATCTTCTTCTTCACCGTGCTGGTTGCTGTGACACTCACCTGGGATGAAGAATTCTATTTATTAAATACCTAATTAAATTCTCTACAACTGTGACAAATCTAAGGTATTATAATGTGCTTAAGCACAACACAGACCCATCACTCCTAAAACAGAAAGCCCCACTCAATGACTGGTTTGTCCTTAAAAAAACCTAAGACTTAATTAAAAGAACTCTCAGCTGGAACAAAAAGGTAAGATTCAACAATCGCTTCTATCTTTGTCAATTTTTAAAGTAAGACTATTTTATACACACACAAAAATCTATGAAGTAAAAACGTAACTCCAACTTTATTGTAAAATTAATAGGTTTACATGTATAACTATGAATACCATGCATACATATGAAACATCATTATGACAATTTTTATGACTTAAGGAAACTGAACCCAAAATTGTTACATGTTAAAATCTTTTTAAAATGCTTTTGAAAGAGATGTTCA
>NW_017731616.1:363818-365133 GCF_001890085.2 Hipposideros armiger | reverse complement strand
GTTCTCTGGTTACCACAAGTATCATAGTATCAGTAGTAGTTTCATGGTATTTTTCTCCTTCCAATTTTAAGGTTTAAATGACTAGCAGCTTCCCCCTTCGCCTTTAAAATTTGGCATGGGACAATATGGGGTAGAGGGGCACAATTCTGCTTCTATATATCGGTAGTCCTAGGAAGGGTAAAGAAAAAGGTCAGCTCTTAGGACTCCTAATTTCTTCCTTACCAAAGAGGACACACTCCACGAATCCAATCTAATTTGAGCACCATTTTTAAAACTGAGGGCAAGGAAGATTTTAATCACACTGCAGAAGAAAGAAGCTGCCCCTGTCCTAAGCCAAGCAAGATCTCAGAATCCCTAATAGTGGAAATTATTATCTGTGGTACTTAGTTCCTGGATAGGCAAATCACAAATGCAGGAAGGCCTGGCTACCTGGGCCACAAAGCTTACGACCTTCAGACATACTTTAAAGAATAATTAAAGCGACTCCTCTTAGCTCAAATTTTCAAGCCACACTCTTACCCCTCCAACGCTGGTCTCCCCAAATTAACAATGTATTTTGTTCCCAATAGATAAGCTATTATCATTCTTTGGGTATAAATCCCTTCTAACCTCATCTCTTAACAGGTCAAAACAATGTTTGTTAAGTGCTTAAAAAAAAACTAAAAAAAAAACTGAGCTAAAAATTAACTTTTACCTTGCTTCTAGATTTCATATAATATCAATATATTCTATGTCTAATAGAGATGCTTTTATAAATATTAGGATAAATAATGCATAAGCAATTATACAATAATAAATCATATGAAAACTAAAAAGAAAAAACACCATGTTGTATAACCTAAATATATATAATTTTTAGTTGTTAATCATACCTCAATAAAGTTGGGGGGAGGGGGGAAGTACATAATTGATAAGCAAAAAAAGAAAACCAAAAACAGTATTAACTTGTATTTAGGATAAGCTTCATTATGACCTTCTATACTGGGCATACTGCAATCTCTTATTTGCTAAAGGGGGAAATAAACAGAAATGAAAGTTTGAAATAACTATCAATTTAATAATTTAAATTGATGGTGATAATTAAAGTGGTTTCTGCTAGAATTTTACTACTATTTTTAGGATTCTGAATAAATTCACCATTTACAAGCCTCTGCATAAGTTCCTAAGAGAAAAAAATGAAGTAGAGTTTTGAATGTTAAACTGAAATTCCTTTACTAAATAAACACTTTTTAATTTAACAGTTTTTGGAATACTACAACCAATGCCAAACAATTAAGAATAAATTAACAAAAATAATTTATACAAGTAAAATTAT
>NW_017731616.1:348501-361468 GCF_001890085.2 Hipposideros armiger | reverse complement strand
TTTGCTACTACTCATTTCTAAAGAAATGCTTTAATCCTCTCTATTGGGTGTGGAGGGGAGAAAAGAAGCAATTTAACATTGATAATATTCCTGCTCAGAGCTCCATCTGGTTGCTGCTGATAAGGGAATTCTGCAACAAGGGAATTTTCCACCCTTCAGGCGATTTGCATTGCTCAATGAACTTCTGAAAACCTACCAGCAAGGAAGCAGGGACAAAGATTTCTTATTAGTGGACAGAAAGCGAGTGGAAGCCAGCATGTGTTCCTTCATCAAGGGAATATAAATGAGATCAATACGTTTTGTTTTCATAAAGCTTCTGTTACCTAATCTGTAGGGAAAAATTAATGGCTATATTCTCTTATAAAAACTAAGATTTCCGAGAGAGTACTTTTAAAAGAGCTATTGAGAAACATGATCAATTCTTACCGTGGAATGTTAGAACCAGAATGTCAACTTTTCAGCATAATTTGCAAAAATATTCATTAAAATACGAATACAAGAAGAATTCTGTTTATTCAATCATCAAATAAGATACATTAAAGGATGACAAATAAGTTAGTGGGGATTTGATTTTAAAGAATACTTGAAAGAAAACTATTAAGTGTAATTATTTCAAGTTACAGTTAGACGATCTCCTATACAACCTTCTGTCTGAATTGAAAAAATAAAAACTGCTTATCCAAAGAGTTAGTATCATGTAATAATATCTAGGACTTTAAAAATCAATATCAGAGGCCCCACCCATCAACTTATTTTATTTACAACAAAACTGGCCCTTTAATTTGAGACTTCCTAGAAAAAAGAGGACAGAAATGCAACTCGTGACCCATGCCTCATCTTCCCTCCCTGCTGAAAACCACAACACAATATTCCATTTCTGCTCTCCTGAATTTGGGATGATGTAAAAATAAAGATGTGCTGGAAGCAGGAGTTTTCTGAGTCTTTTTGTTCTTAGAGAAAAGTAGACTCTACTTTCTATATTTTCTAACAAAAATACATTCAAATTAGTTTGGAAGACAAAAAAAGAAAGAAAAAATCTCTACATTTGAAAGAATGAGAAAGATTGCTTCAAGTCTATCATGATGGCCACCTAGATATATCCATATAAAAACTTCTCCAACTATGCTCCAGCTCCTTTTTGCATGTTTTCTCTTCTCCCCGCCCTCCCTTTGGCACTCACATCTATTTTCAGAGCTATAATTTGAAAAACAAATTTGTATAAAATGTATACACACACACACACACACACACACACACACTCACTCACTCACTCACTCAAACACAGTGTTACAGTGTGGGTTCAAGGACTGAGTCTACCATTTGCTGGTTAAGCAAGTTACTCCATTTCTCAGAGAAGAAAGGATCTTCATCCATACCATAGCCTATATATATTATACCAAACACAGCTCAAGCTCTAACCTCTCCAGGAGGAGTTAGGGAGAACTAACTGCTTTTCCTTGAGACACAAAAGCACTTACACATACTTTATATTTCAATTTGCTCATCTTCTCTTTTGAAGTTCTACAGCACTTTCTCAATGATACATATTTTTTTAAACTACATTGTTTTATACAGATTAACGTATGTTAGTTTCATCTCTCCAACTACACCGTAAATTCCTGGAGAGCAGGGACCATTTCAGATACAGCTTCTAAATATCTGGTGGTACCTAACAAAGTACTCCAAAAAATTCTTAGGAATTGAAAATCTCTTTGTTTTGATATGTAACCGATGATAAGATTCTCTTTAGCCCCTGAAGTTTACTCTCTTTCTTTTGCTGACCCTTCCTTCTAGTCCCTTAAACCCAGTAGCGAATCAAAAAAAAAAAAAGGGAGGGGAGCTAGATTATTTGTTTTACAAAAGATTTTTTTAGTTTTAAAAAGGATTCATAATTTGGTTTTTAGTAAGCATCCCTTTTATTTCTAACAAAATGAGTTTATAAAGTTTAAACTTATAAAGCAACATAAAGCAGGGTGCATTCACTCTACTGAGTAATTTACCCACTTGTGATTTAAAGATGTCTCTCCATCTACACCTCAGTTTCATCTTCTTTCCACTCCCATGTTTCTCACTATAAACAGGACAAGTGCTACTCACCATACCTCTAGGCTATATGTGACTTGAGTCCAAATTCCATGGAAAACTCAATTACTGAAATTAGTGTCATTCATTGTTTCAATAATGAAATAATGAATTGGTATTGACGTGAAGAAAGCTTTCTTTCCCAAAATTAACTTTCCCTAATTCAGTTTAATGATATATGCAATAGAATGTTTTTTGGGAAATACATTAAAACTTCAATATAGTGATTTTGATTAACTTTAATACAACAAAAAGGTATCATTCTAACAATTTCTTCTCTGCTGTCCTAAGAAAATCTTCCAAGCCTTCACCATACAAATAAAATTAAAAACAAAGAGATACGCATCGTCCTACAAAAATATAGCTCTAAAACAATTATTAAAGGCAACAGGCTAATTACCCACTAGAAATATTTTATTTCTAAACGTCAAAAAATTTAAGCTCCCAAAGAGCAAACAAAATTACTTATTCAGCAGAGAGAAATCCAGCTCTGGGAAACAAGGGTTGTATTCCATTTAAATGACTAATGTCAAATAAATAAATTTGAACGTTCTAATAAACTATACACTTAAGAATCAATAACATTTAATTTAAAAGTCAAGTGGTTCAAATTAAGTTTATTTCTAAATATTTTACTTATATATTTAAGTATTTTAAATATTGATTAAAATTTTAAGGCCTACAGGCATAAAAATAATCATAAGTTGTAATCATAAATACTTATGAAATAAAGTTATATGCTAGGCATAAGATAATTATAAAGATCTGGTTTCCTATCTTGACAAAATTACATCCTATTTAAATAGGATACAACATATTTTTTCCCTTCAATTCGTGTTTTTGTTTTTTTGAGTCAATTTGGTTTTTTGCTTTCTTTTTAATTACTGAGTAAAACTTAGAGAAGGCATGCACTCTCACTGAGAGAAATTTGCAATGGTGTCGTAATTTTAACCAAAGGATAATGAGGCTTGTAAGGGTTATATACGTTCTCTCAGAGTCATGATCTTGCTGCTTTAGAGTTTATCATTACAAATCAGAGAAGGATGGGAGGAGAGAGCATATTTTCTCTATTTCTCTACATACACCCTTAGTTAATATTTTTGACATCTGTCTCTCCTTCTCTATAAAAGAGAAAGTCCAAAATATGTTGATCCTAAAAGTCTCCCATTATCACAGCAAGCTTTATTCTATAAGTTATATATATTTAAACCAAGAAATAGGAATCTAAAACTTCCACTAAACTAAATTTAAAGCAAATTACTGGATTTATTATACTAGAGCATAATTCCATATACAGATCATTCCCATTCAACCAGGATTTTCTTATAAGGTCAATCGTAATAAAATCAAAGACATAAATACATAATCCACATAAGAGTGTGTGTGTGTGTGTGTGTGTGTGTTTGTACAGTCATGGGTTACATAACATTTCAGTCAATGACAGACTGCATATATGACAATGGTCCCATAAGATAATGGGGCTGAAAAATTCCTATTGCCTAGTGACATCATAGCCATCAGTAACATCATAGCACAACGCATTACTCACATGTTTGTGGTGATGCTGGTGTGAACAAACCTACTGCGCTGCCAGTCGTATTAAAGTATAGCACATACAATTATGGACAGTACATGATACTTAATGATAATAAACAACTATGTCTTTGGTTTATGTGTTTACTCACACTTTTTATCATTATTTTAGAGTGTACTCTTTCTACTTATAAAAATAGGTTTGTGTAAAAACAGTATGCTGTGTTACACTGGCAGCTGCCTCACACATCTCATGTTTGCCGCATCTGTTGATTGCATCATTTCTCTTGTGCTTGATTTAATTTCATGTTTGTTTGTATAGTAACATGCTACACAGGCTTGTAGCTTAGGAGCAATAGGCTATACCATACAGCCTAGGTGTATTGTAGGCTACGCCATCTAGGTTTGTGTAAGTACATTCTATAATGTTCACACAACGACGAAATCACCTATCAACGCATTTCTCAGAATGTATCCTCATTGTTAAGCAGCACATGACTGTGTGTGTGTGTACACACACACACACACACACACACACACACACACAACTAAGTTGGTCTATATTCATCCAAATCTTCTGTAACATTACAATATTGTACACAAGTTTTGTAAAACCCTGAAACCTTGGAAAATTAAATTATATTCTATTTAGCTTTCACATAAAGTATATTTTATTGAAAGTATGCAACTGGTAACTCTCCAGAGACAAAATGTTAAATTAACTGTTATATCTTTCCCCAAAGCATTCTGGATAAATAACAACAGTCTAGAAACTGCAGACTAGAAAGTTATTTCCCAATCCATTAGATCCTTTACATCAATCCATGCCCAGTATTTTCATTCTTAAACCAAAGGCTAATGCTTCCTTATCTTGAGCTCTAACTTGCTTGATGCAATTTTCCTAAATCTGGTTCAATTTTTCCTGGGTTTTAAAGACTACATATAGTTCATTTAGCCTTTTATCCTCTGCTCCAGGAACTGGGTAAAGAAAATGGCCACGATGAACTGCATGCATATATGACCTATAAAAGCTGAACACAGGAGAGGAAAAAGGAAAATAGGAATTTGAAGAACACTAGACCTCAACTCAAAGGGATCTGACTGAGTTCGTGTCCTACTCCACCACTGATTTTGCTGCATGGCTTCCAGTTACATTATCTCTTTAAATCTTGCCTATTACAACAGTACTTGGACAAAATACGAAGTATGCTCCTAGAGATATCCAGGGGTCTGTAGTATCGGTTCTGGCAGGCTGTGTTTATAAGTTTCTAATTGTTCCTGTTTCTCCCCTATTTACTTTTTTTATGGCTCTCCATTTTTATTCAATTCCGTTTTCTAAAATTCCTATTTGGAACTATTTCTTAGGTACTGAACACCTACTCAGTTGATTAGACTAATCCTACCCTAATCTGAAAGATGAGAATTGGTTATCTCTGCTTTCTTGAGCCCCTGGCTAGCTACTAATAGAGGCTCAGAACAGGCCTGATCTCACGCTTCCTCTCCCTTATCTCTTTTTCTAAGCCATCTGTAGTCTTGCAGGATATTATTCGACCTTCCACTAGCTTAAAACAAACAAAATAAGTTCTCCTTACTGTTCTTATTTTTTATAAATAGTATTTAACATATTACAATGTTTTACTTCTCAGTATTATCACTTTTTGATAGAACTTGAATAGTGATTTTGTAACACCACCCTTCATATATAATACTCACATGCTTTCAGTTAGATATGTGTCTCAAAATGTTAATATACTTTTTACCATATATGCAATAATGCTTACTAACACTTTACTCAGTATTTCATTAAAATAACCTTTTCAGAAAAATGAAGGAAACTATACTTTTATAGTCCTTCTAGGAGGTTCTAAAACTAGTCATAATTTCAACCAACATTAAAAATATCCTTTCTTCAAATAAATATAAATGACAATAAATAAAACAAAACCAACTAATAATAATAAGTAAATATAAAAGTATACACTATATATACATACCTAGCAACAGAATACATAAAGAGAAAATCATTGTCTGGTGAACCTGGGGTCTTGCTATAGTCTCTATATTTCTTCTGAGTAGTATTTTTGATATCTTTCATTACAGATTCCATTTCTTTACTTAAGTTGGTTTCTGACTGTAAAAAATACAAACAAAAATATAAAGTTTATTTATACTCATTTTCTCTAGTAATAGTCTAACACTACAATGTTTATTAGGAAATTAAAGTTAAAAAGTCAAAATACACGTACATATTAGAAAATTAAAGTTAAAAAGTCAAAATACATGTACATTAGCTATCTACTATAAATATATTTAGTGCACAAAGATAAAACAAATCAAGAAATATTTTCTCTTATTTTAGGGATCTTTTATCCTAATTCTATATTGTGACTGGTACCACTATAAACCAACAATGAATTAACCACACAAACTATATTCTAAACAAATGAGCGGATGTCATTAAAATAATATATAGAACAGTTACCATGTTTATAAAAACCTGACTTCATATAAGTTCATTTTTCAAAGATGAATATTGATGTCCCTTACTTTAAGCATATTTTAAACATATAAAAAGTTGGGTTTACAAAAGAAAAAAAATCACACAGACTCTAAAATTAGTCTTCAACTGAAAAAAGGAACTGCCAGGAGATGATTCTTTCTGAGTAGCTTTAAATTATGAATTTCTGTTTCAAAAGTCAGATATGCACAGTTTTCATAAATTTACTGCATAAACCAAGCATAGCTGTCACTGTTCTCAAAGACCATGTCATAAATCCATAATTAAGGTGAAATATTTAAGAATTTGAATCAAATAAATAAATCCTACTGAATGGGATAAAAGATGGGTTCACTTACACCAAATCCCACAGTAAAATAGACTCATTTAAGGTGAATGGTTCAATTAAGTATACAATACTTTATCTCTCTAATACACATACACACAAGTGCATGTGTAAATCTATAACTACATATAAAGTGTGTGTGTCTAAATATATTATCTTAATCCCAATGTACCTAATGAACATATTTTTAAATGATTAGACTACTTTACATTGCAAGATACAGGGGTGCCAAAAAATGTATACACATTTTAAGAGATGTTATCTATGTATTATTTTTTGAAGTTGAATTGAATTACAGTAGCAATGTGTAGCCTGACATTCGCTCAAAAGATAGAGTTAATCAAATGAATGCTAGCATCACCATGCGGCAGGCAGGACAGTCAAAGAAAATGGCGGAAGCATGGTTGTCATTCAAGGAGTGCAAGACCATTTTGAAGTGGTATTTGAAATTCAAGAATGTTGTGGAAATATAACAATGGAGGTGTGAGTATGTAACAGAACCCTCAGCATGCTTAACAACTGCACGCATTTGTGATAAGTTTGAGATACATGGCACTGTGTGAAGAAATTGAAACGGCATGCACAGTGATACAAGTGGACACTTCGGTCAACGTTGCTCAAGCAGTAGTTCACCGTAAATCAGAAGTGTCTGGACACTGATGTTAACCACTCTGAACACCTCTTGTAATTGCAGAAGCAAATGTGACTTGTATTCATCTTTTGTTATCAGTATATATTGAGTATTACCATTTTAATACAGCTTTTTCCTTTCTTAAAACCTTTTTTGGCAACCTCTGTATATAATTTATTTGTTGGCTTTGTTTTTAATATTTCAACATCTTAAAAAATGTCTCATCATATCTAAGCTTACAGAATTTCATGATCTGGAAGATAATATATTAAAACTGTAACAATTTGGACTAAGGAAAAGTATAGCCTTTGGTAATAATTTGTCCTATTATGCTCATGTTTTGTTTTAATAACCATAAACAAGAGAAAAAACTCTAAAGACAATTTCTACTAAATGTATAAAGGTCCAGAGTAATTTAGAAACAGAACAAAAATGAAAGCTGAAAAGTAGAGCTGAGTTAATTAGCCAGGATATTTCTGCCTTACACTGATGCTTACTGGGAAAGCTCCCGGCCGTCCCTGCAGCTCCTCCACTTCCTTCACGAGATCTTGTACGCTTTTGTTACTAGGACGTTGCCAAAGATTATTTTCCACATTGCTTCCAGGATAACATGGAAGAACACTGTTTGCAAACTGCCTGCAGAGAGGACACGTGAATTCTCCTTTGTCCACTGAGAATCCCTGAAGAACCTGGTCATTCTAAAAGATAAAATAAACATACAGATGTATAGTGCACACCTTTACAAAAAACAAAAGTTACACCACTACATTTTTCAAGAAATAAATGAACCATACAAAAAAAAAAGATATCTCTAATATATGTCATAAAAACAAACAAAACCTCTCATTTAACTTTTGAAGCTTATCAAATCACTTCTTACATCATGGCAATTATGCAACAGTTGCCATCACCAATGAACTGCTTAAGCATCCTACTCTTCTCTCAGTATGAAATAATCAAGTAACAATGCAATCAATCTGATGTGTGAATTTAAAATAAAGAATAACTCAGAAAGCCAGCCACATTAAAGTGGGTCACCATCCTCTACCCCTTGCTCCTATTTTCATAATCTATAAGTGACTACTGGGAAGATTCTACAAATGCCCATGTTCTTCAATGTAGGATAGACAGTTTTTGAACGTAAATTAAGCCAAATAATGTGCTATGTCAAGTATCTAACTGCTGAATACAATTGATTGGACTTTATGCAGTAGGTTTGTTTAGGTTTAATGTATGGGGAAGATTTGGTTAGAGTGCTCAGAATGTAAGTGTGGTAGAAGCGGAATTAACACCTTCCTTCAGATGTTTCTGATAGAAAGAGGAAGAAAGAGTAGTCAAGATAAGAGATGAAGGCATACATGAAAAAGTAGAAGTGAGACTTAAGAAATGCAGAATATAGTCAAGTAAGATTTAGGAGACAGAATCAATAGAATTTGACAAGTGACTGAATGTGAGAGGTAAGGAATAGGAAGGGAAAAAGAGAAATCCACTACTTCTGAATTAGGAATCTGAGGAATAGATTCCCACACTTTTAAGAAGTTGAGCTGAGAGAAAGAAAAAGACTGTGGGTACAGGGGAATACAAGGTCAAGGGAAGGAATTTTAAATGCCAGAGACTTTAGTGTCTTTATGAATTGAAAAGACAGGACAGACCGGGCAGAAAAACTGAAAATACAGAAGAAAAAGAGGTTACTTACTGATTGATCAAGGCCCCTGAGGTGATGGAGAGAAAGAAATACTAGAGCATAAACAGAAAGGTATTCCTGAACAGAAGAAGAAATGCTACCTCAAAGAGTAGAAAAGAAAGGATTGGTTACGAGGTAGTCATTTATAGGGGAATAGAAAAGCAAAGTAGGAAATTAAAGTAGTATGTTACAGAGAACCACTGTTTTTATCACAGAGTAAAAGACAGAATCTAATGAGAGGAAAGGGATCTTGGGATTTAGACAAAGAGTGGAGTAGGAGAGGCAAAGGTTTGGAACAGCTGCTGAGGACGCTAGGAGAGGAAACTGATCAAAGACAGGTAAATGAATTAATAAGTAATATCTACAGTCCATGACCCTAGTCTAATGCACTATCATAGGAAACCACAAATTTGTGGAGGTGCCATTTTATTTAGTTTTATGATTTTTCTAGCAGAGCTAGCTGTCTGTGTCTAAGATCAAAGGAAGCAGATTAAATGACTAGTATTAAGAGTAGAATGGGCAAAGGACAAGAAAATGAGGCTAGGTAAGGGCTAATGCATTAGGAAAAATGCAAAAGAGTTAAAGGACTAAAGATCATGATGCTAGAAATAAAATACACTAATAAAAATGAAAATAAAAGAATTTGAAAAATAATCATATAATAAAATGATATGGTATTTCAGAGCTAGAGTAGCAAAGTCTAAAATTACAGCCTAGAAGTCAGTTTCTTAAAGCAAAGTAAAAAACTGAAATCCCTAATGTTGAAGAGGTGAAGGAACTTTGAGGCTGGATAGTTCAAATAATGATCAGAATCACCCAAGGTAAATTGGGATGTGTACACTGTAAAAAATATTTAATACTGGGAAAGATACACACACCTTTAAAAATTACCCAATTAACTTACCCGTAATGATTCCATGTAAGATTTATGACAATCTATATGTAATGTGTGGCCACAGGTTTGTACATAAACACCTCCTTCCCAGCCAATTGATACTGCCAAGAGACAAGAGCTCTTAAAAAAGAAAAAGACAAAATACAATTAATTTTAAAGAAGCATAAATATATCTAAATACATCCACATAAAACCTTTCATATTGTTATACTAATGTGAACTTTGTATTTTTGTGACATACAAGTAAAGTAACACCTGACTTGACAGTCCTAAGGCAATATCTTTAAACTAGAAACAGAATGTTTTAGCTTCCAAATATCTACGCTCATTATGAAAGAGAATAATTGTGAATTAGCGTTTCTCCACCTCATAAAATACAAGCTCTCAGTATTATATTATAATCCCATGTAAAACTACCGCTGTTGATTATTTTACCTGTTTTATACAGTACTTAGTCTCTTTGTGATATCTGACATTAACAACTTCCTTCTTAAAGTGCCTACTTCCCTCTGGCTTCCATAATTCGACTTTTTTTGTCCCACCTCTTTAATCATTTGGTTTAGGCCTCCTTTAAGACTTCTTTCTTCACCTGCCCCTTCACTGTTTACATTCCTCTAGATTCTATTCTTAGTGCTATTCTCTTCTCATTAAAACTATTCTCCCTGAGTGATTTAATCAGTAAATTTGACTACCCTCCAAGCCTGGATCTCTTGTCTGACTGACAGTTAAAAATATTTAGCTGCCAACAATCTCCAGTTTGACATCTCTCAGATAACATAAAATCAATGTATCAAAAACTTGTCATTTTCTCCACGAAGCTTCCTTTTCCTCCTGGTTTAAAAACTCTACAATCTATTTAGGCACCAAATCAGAAAGCTAAGAGTTATTTTACATCACACCCATTCCTTCACACCACAGTTTTCATTCCCAAGCCATACGAACTCTATCTAATAAATAACTCATGATTTTTTGGCCTCTCCTCTTCATTACCACTATAACATTCAATTATCATTTGTTGTGGGGAGGGGGTTCTTATATAAAGTTTCTTTTAAAAAAAAAATTTTATTGGGGAACAGCCATGGTCATTGGTTACACATTGCTTTCATGCTATAATGGCACAGTTGACTCTTTTAAGGAGGGCGCAGCTCACAGTGGCTCATGCGGGATCGAACCAGCAACCTTGGTATTATCAGCACCACGCTCTAACCAACTGAGCTAACGGGTCACCCCCTTATATAAAGTTTCTTAACTGGTCTCCTTGACTCTGATTTCTTCTCTCCATGATGAATCCTCCAATTATCTCTCTAAAGTACAAATATGGTTATAAGAATAACCAAAAAAAGTGCCTTAACATTTACAAGGGTTTAATATAATATACAATAAAGAAGGGAAACAAATTATATAAGCCTACTACATACTCGTTTGAAATTTGTTTTAAAAGTTAATTGCTTCTACCTCCTCTTTCTCTTACATCTTCAACTTCTTCTCTGCTAATTCCTTCCCTTTAACTTATAAACAGGCTTAGATTTTTCCTCCTAAAATAATTTTTCTTTGAGTTTGCATTTGGCCTCTGTCAAACAGCATTTGGGCCTGAACTTGAGTTCACCCTCTAAATATTACAGATGGCCAAGCCAGAGCAATATTAGTAGGCTTAAGGTCTAACATGAGTGAAAGCATACGATGGAAGATTTGAGAGCCATAAAGACTGAGTAAATCTTTAAATTTTATTTCTATGTTGGAAAGAAATTTATACATTACAATGTAAAATGACTAAATCATCTTAAACAATAGTAAACAAATTCCAATATTAAATCAAGACTCTTCATGAGCATCTAAAAGTTGGGAATATTACAGTGAAAAATGCCTTCACAGAAGATTTAAATATGTGCAGAAGCACAAATCAAATACTCACAGCAGGTGAGCTAGCTTCTACTGTTACAAATCAGAAAAACAACAGGAGAGCTGCTCATCTCCGTTTTATGATTTGGAGCCACTTGATAGACGCAGATTTCGGTATTAGACCATTTTAGAATGGTTACTAGTCAGCTAATAAACAAGCTGCTCTCTATGGCAATATATTATAAAAATGTAATTAATCTTTCTTTTTTAATAAAAGCAGTTAGCTTTTAAAACTGAAAATAGTAAGTCACTTGTTAATGTAACTGTTAGTTGTCTTATTTGAATCTGCTAGAGCGGAAAAAAAGCAGGAAAACATTTACCAATATTAGACTAATAATTTATGAAAACTTCAATGATGTTTCCACCGCTGTGCTAAGTGTTTCACAATGAATCTTCACAACCTCAACATTTATTAATACCTCACACAGCAAGTGGTGTTGCCCCTTTTTACAAAAAAGGAATTAAAAGTTTACCAAGATCACTCAGTTGTAAGTGGTAGAGCCCGAGTTCAAACCCAAGTCTATCTGACTGCAAAGCTCAGGTTCCTCCCCTACTGTGTCTTATCTCATATATAACACTTCCAGTTTCAACAGTAACTGTACTGTGTTACATAGCTAAAATTCTACATGTCAACTCTAAAATGTATTCATTAGATCTGAAGATTTGCTCAAGATTTGCACGCACACACGCTTCTTTTTCCAAATAATAATAATTTCATTGTAAAGCCTCTGAAAATATTTGGAAGCATGGTCCTCATTACCTAATCAAACCACCTTATAAAGCCTCCTAAATGGGCTAGCTTGAATATTAAAAACACCACTTTACATTTATACTTACCTTTATTATGTGTAAAAGTGATCTAAAGAAATGCAAGATCATTATGAGCCCTATTTTACAGATGAGGAAAATGAGTCTTAGAGTGTTTACCTGGTCAAGCTCAAATTATTAAGAAATGGCAGAATCAAGACTAAACCCCGGTTTTTCTGATCTGGGACTCTTTCTACCCTACATGACACCTCCCTAATTAGAGCCATCATCTCTTCCATAATCCACCAAAAATTTTCTCCTCCATCAGACCACTGAACCACACTACTCTCTTATCACTAGGTCAGTTACTGTTTATTCAAATTAAATATTCTGACTTCTACCTATCCTATTAGTTCTTTCCATTTAATCCAGTGCATTATGGGCAAGAAAAAAATTGAATTTGGAAATCTATCAAGATAATCATCTCATAAGAGTTAACTTCAAATAATGCTTCACTTTACGTTTTGAGTAATTTAAATTATTATCATATGTTTACTTAATTGAAGATACAACATCCAAAAAACAACAGGTAAAAAGAAACCCCATTTGACAAACCACTCAGGAAACATTAAAAATGGTACTGAAGGGCCGGC
>NW_017731616.1:339683-345312 GCF_001890085.2 Hipposideros armiger | reverse complement strand
GCCGTCCAGAAGGCGGCGACTGATTTGCCTCACCTGGGAAGAGCGCAATGATGGTGCCAACTTGGGCCAGTGAAGCAATATCCTCCACAACTAGACTGAAGAACAAAAGGACAGCAACTTGTCTGTTCCCCTTCCCCCAATTCCCCAATAAAAATCTTAAAAAAGAATGACTGCTTCTAGTAGCTCAAGATATAAGAGCAAAGCTCCCTGAATATGCCTTATATAGTTAAAGTATTTAACCTGACAATATTTCTGGGCTTAAATGCTTCCAGATCGTAGAACAATTAAATGGACAAGAATATTGAACTCAGTTATTGACCACCTAGCATTGGTGATATACCATCACATTTTAAAGAAAACCAATGTGTAACATTATAGACAGATCTCTCTGTTAAGGGCTTCTTCCAACTCATGTCCAAAAAACCAGATTAAGAATCTTTGTTATATAGATCTAAATTGATCCTTCCTATATAGTTATATCTAAATTAAGATATAACTTTCACTCAATACAGGTACTTATTAATTTATACTTTGTCTCTAAAATGTTCCCACTGAAAAATTGATTTTACCTGAGGATGCTTGTAACAGTACAACCAATCCTGTAGGTCGGTCTTCAGAGGAGGGGCCACTCTGTCCACAAATAACACAATCATATACCGCCTCAGAAACTTGTGGCTCTGCTGTAGCAATCTCCATAGGAATATCATTCTCAGGAGAATCTGAGGAGAAAAATCTCTCTTCAATCAACATGTAAAAAGAAATCAAGTTCAAATAATTTTGAGCTTCAATACCAGTAACATTAACATAGTAATAAAATTATGGACAAAAAAACTTGCTAAAATAAAATGTTTACTCAGCAAAAGACCAAAAAATGCAAAGTTGACATAATTAAAGACTTTAAATAATACATGGTTAAACACACTTCTGAGTGTTGTGTCATTCACATTTATATTGAAACAAAAAACACAAAGGCAAAGACATTTGTATCAAAAAAACCTTTATAATATAATTTAAGGAAATTAGGTAGAAATTGTTTCTAATTTCTTTGAGGTACCTTAGAAGGAAAATTTATAATAACATTACAGTTCTTAGAAAGAAATGACAATATTTACTAGGCGATAAAAGAGGAACAAACTATTCCTCTTTTACTTTTAATTCTAAAGATTATATCTTAGCAATAATTATCAATATATTTATTTATGAAGGGAATTTCTTTAGATATGACCATGTACAAGTATATTAATTAAGCAGAACTACTATAGAAAATAACAGTAACCGTCTGGTGATGTGATATCATTAAGAGCAAGAAATAAAATGTTGAATTTAAGATAAAGACTCTTAAATTCATGAAGATCAGTGATATTGTCCATAGCGGCAAAGAAAATGGGTAGAGGGGACGGGGAAGACCAGGGAAGCCAGAGTGATTTACGATTTGTTTAAAAGATGGAGGCATATCTAAATAAATATGTAAAAATACATGACAAAAATAGAAAGAAAGATGTCAAGTTTAGATATGTTTTAATAAAAACTCATACAGATAAACATATATCTGAAAGTTATTAAGAGCAACTGAGAGGAAAAGGGGCAGAAACCTAAAATAGAACTTTGGATAATGCCTAGCATTAATGGAAACAAAAAGAAGCCAATAAGAAAATCAGAGAAAAAACAATCAACAATATATGAACAGAATCAGAACCAGAAAGTTCAATGTCTATGAAAATAAGATTAATGGGTGAAAATGAAAAGATTTCAAAAGAAAATACCAAAGGCCAAAAAGATTTGATATGTGATTACTGTTTTTTTAGAAAGAAAATTTTAGTACAGAAAACAGGAGATGAGTCTGATTGCTCTCAAGTTCAAAGGAGAATAGAGAAATACCTGACTTAAACTGACATGAAATAATTCAGTCTCATATTAAGTGCCAAAGAACTAGAATCTCATTAACTCTACCTCACATACAAAGATATCTTTCCTTCTTTTTATGTCTTGGTACAATCAACTTGAAAACTTCACGGAAATAAATCCTAATACCAAAATGCAACATCAAAGAAGCTGCTAAGTCAGCTTTTCTAGTTTTTAAATAAGGCTTGACAATCTTCTACAGTGTTATACTGCTAAAGGCATGAAAATAAAATAGATGACCTCTTTTCATGTATAGTTATATTTATTTGAATTCTAGCTTTAATAATTACAGATACTAATGTCCTTTTTTTTCTTGAAGAAACTAAAAAGATCCTGGTTTCTATTTCTTAAAAAAGAAGAAAATTACTGCTTCTATATATTCTATAATGAATTAAAATATATTATTGGTAATTTATAATTGATTCTATCATTCTGGTACATTTGTAATACAGTTATTCTCTTCTCACATTCTGTATTCTATCCTGGGGCCTCCAACATCTAAATGACTTTTTAAATTTTCATACATTAAGATTCACTCTGTTGTAAAGTTCTATGGGTTTTGACAAATACATAGTGTTATGTATCCAATTTTATAGTATCACACAGAATAATTTAACAGCTTTAAAAGAATCCTGTGCTTCACCTATTGAGCCCACCACCACTCCCCCACCCTGGTAACCACTGGTTTGTTTACTATTTCTATATTTTTGCCTTTTCCAAAATGTCACATAATTGGAAATATACAGATCATAGCCTTTACAGACTGTCTACTTTCACTAAGCAATATGTATTTAAGATTCATCTATGTCCTTGCATGTTTTGATAGTACATTCCTTTTTATTACCGAATAGTGTTCCATTGCATGAATGTACCACAGTTTGTTTATTCATCTATTGAAAGCTATCTTGGCTATTTCCAGTTTTGAGCAATTATGAATAAAGTTGCTATAAACATTCATGTGTAGGGGGCAGCTGGTTAGCTCAGGTGGTTAGAGCGCAGGCTTATAACACCAAGGTTGCCGGTTCGATTCCCACATGGGCCAAGGAGCTGCACGCTCCACAACTAGATTAAAGACAACTACTTGACTTGGAGCTGATGGGTCCTGGAAAAACACACTGTTCCCCAATAAAAATTAAAAAAAAAATTTCATGTGTAGATTTTTGTGTGGACATAAGATTTTACATCAGTTAGGTAAATACCTAAGAGCATGATGACTGGATCACGGTTAAGACAAAGTTTAGCTTTATAGGAAAATGTCAAACTTCTAAATCAGAAAATTTCAAGAGAAAAAACTTTTTGTATTTTTAACTGGCAACACATGGGGGAAAAAATCTGAGTGTCAGATTTACATCACTGTAACTGGATTATTATTATTATTATTATTATTATTATTATTATTATTAATTATTAGTTAGCAGGTATTAAATCTATATGTGTAATGACTGAAAACTTTCCTAACTTGGTGAAAAAGACATACAGGCCCAGGAAGTACAGAGTCCCAAACAAGATGAACCCAAAAGGGCCCACACCAAGACACATCATAATTAAAATGCCAAAGGATAAAGACAAAGAAAAAATCTTAAAAGCAGAAAGAGAAAAGCAGTTACCTACAAGGGTGCTCCCATAAGGCTCTCAGCTGATTTCTCAATAGAAATATTGCAGGCCAGAAGGGATTGGCATAAAATATCCAAAGTGATAAAAAGCAAGGACCCACAACCAAGACTATTCTACCCAGCAAAGCTATCCTTTATAATAGAATAGAAGGATAAAGAACTTTGCAGACAAAAAAAGCTAAAGGAGTGACTCACCACCAAACCAGTATTACAAGAAATCTTTGAGAGACTTAAGACAAAAAAAAAAAGATAAAAAATATGAATAATAAAATGGCAATAACTACATATCCATCAACAATTACTTTCAATGTAAGTGGATTAAATGTTCCAATCAAAAGAAAGGGTGCTTGAATAGGTAAGAAAATAAGACACGAGTGGCGTGTTGGTTAGGAGTTGGCTTGGGACGCCAGCTCTGAGCAGCAGGGCCTGGGTTTGGATCCCACATATGAGGGCCAGTGACGCTACGCCCTCTACAGCTAAGATGGTGAACAACAGCTCGACCTGGAGCTGGGCTGCCGTGAGTCGCCAGCGACTGCGTAGGCTGCAGTGAGACTGGCTGGCAGCGAGCGTGNGGAGTGCTGTGCCTCCTGGTGCCGACAAGAAAGCCGAGGCGGGGGCTGGGTACGCAACCGAATTCCAGTTTGGAGGCGGATTTGGTTGCGGACGTGGTCAACCACCTCAGTAAAGTTGGAGTGATTATTTGGTGCTGAATGAGCTTGTGGTGAAAAAATAATCTGTGTGCCCCTGTTTTTGCATAATGTAGCCTGAGCAGGAATGTTTTTAAAGTCAGAATATAAATGGAGTGAGACTGGATTGGTTAGGGGTGGGGGGTAGTCCCACGACTGGTGGACATGGTCAACAACCTCAGTAAAGTCAACTTTGAAGAGGAAATAATCTCAAGAAACTTGCAGTGATTTTGGAGTTGAATAAACTTGTAGAGAGAAAATTAAAAATAAATAAATCAATAAATCAAGGTATAATATTTATATCCTGAAATGTTTACATATTAACAGAATTCCATTTCTTTACTGTCCACATATTAATTTTTTTCCTAATAAACTTCCAGATTCCAAATTAAAGTGACATTTGGTAGAAGAAAAAATATAAACTAAAACTCTGAAGGGAAATAACTATCAATTACGCAGAGAAAAGTACTATTTGATAAAAAGGGTACTTACATCCTTAAAATACCGCTGTAACAATGAAAGCCTCACATCATGAACTGCTGCACATGTGTCCCAAGGGTAAATCTGCTCCTCTTCAGAGATAGGCAACTTTTTCGGCTCAATGTTGTCACGGCACTGCCCCAAAACTATATCAATAACAGAGATAAGAGCTTGTTAAATAACCAATATATACATCTGATTCACCAAGAAAAGCTGAGTTATTTACCACCAGCTACACTAATTTTTTCACTATTAGAATATTTTTAAAGACCTAAAAAAAGTGGTATTCTAGTTTTCTTCTACAAAGTAAATGAACCTTCAAATATGCCAATATTTATTTTTTTTTATTAGTTTCAGGTATATAAAACAACATAGTGATTAGACATTTACAAACCTCACAAAGTGATAACCTCAATAAGTCTATTACCATCTGACACTGTACATAGTAATTAGAATATTACTGACTATATCCCCTCTGCAAGACTTTACATCTCCCTATTTTCTTAAAATTATAGTTGATATTCAATATTATTTTATGTTAGTTTCAGGTGTACAGCATACAAGTTAGACATTTATATGATTTATGAAGTGATCGTGATCCCCCCATTAAGTCTAGTACTCATCTCACACTATACCTATAGTCTAGATTTAATTGTTTTAGAGAGCTGCTCAAATATTTTATTTCTTTTTTTGATCTTCTGGCTAGCTATTCTATCCATTATTGAAAGTGGGGCACTGAAGTCTCCAAACGTTATTGTAAACCTATTTCTCCCCCCAAATCTGTCAATTTTTGCTTCATATATTTTGGGTCTCTGCTGTTTGGTGTGTATATGTTTATAACTGTTATATCATATAACCCTAACCCCACCTCAAAATACTTCAGTATGGGACAGGATGAAGGGCATTCAGACAAATCCTTCAAACCAAAAATAAATAAATAAATAAATA
>NW_017731616.1:302568-333903 GCF_001890085.2 Hipposideros armiger | reverse complement strand
ACTAGACTGAAGAACAAAAAAAACAGCAACTTGTCTGTTCCCCTTCCCCGATTCCCCAACGCTCTTCCCCTCCCCCAATTTCCCAATAAAATCTTTTTTTAAAAAAAAAAAAGAGAAGAAAACAAGACCCTTACATATGTTGCCTACAAGAAACTCACTTCAGATTGAAAGACACGCACAGACTAAAAGTAAAGGGGTGGAAAAAAATAACTCATGAAAATGAAAAAAAAAAAAAAAAGACTGGGTTAGCAATACCTATACCAAACAAAATGGACTTTAAAATAAAGGCTATAACAAGAGACAAAGAAGGGTTCAGTAATCCCACTTCTGGGTATTTATCTGAAGAAACCCAAACGCTACTTCAAGGGGATGTGTGCATCCATGTGTTCATTGCTGCATTGTTTACAATGGCCAAGATGTGGAGGCAGCCTGGGTATCTGTTGATGGACAAATGAATAAAAAGGAGGTGGTACATATATACAAGGGAATATTGCTTGGCCACAGAAGGGAATGAGTTCTTGTCATCTGCAGCGGTAGGGATGGACCTAGAGGATATCGTGCTGAGTAGAGGATGTCAGACAAGCAAAGACAGATTCAATGTGATTTCACTTATATGTGGAATCTAAAGAACAAAATAAACAAAACAGAAACAAACTCATAGATACAGAGAATAGTTTGATGGTTGCCAGATGAGAGGGGGGTTGAGGGCATGGTGACAAAAATGAAGGGATTAAGAAGTACAAATTGGTATTTACAAAACAATTGTAGGGATGTAAATAAAACATAGGGAATAGGTCAGCTGGATAGCTCAGCTGGTTAGAGCACGAGCTCTGAGCAACAGAGTTGCCAGTTTAATTCCCACATGGGCCAGTAAGCTACGCTCTCTACAGCTAAGATTGTGAACAATGGCTTGACCTGGAGCTGGGCTGCCATTGAGTGGCCGGCAGCCAGCGTGAGCGGTTGGACTGCCTCAGCCAGGTAGAGTGCAATCATCATAATACCAACACGGGCCTGTGAGCTGTGTACTCCACAACTACAACAGCTTGGCTCAGAGGTTGAGGAGGGAACATAGGGAATATAGTAAATAATATGGTAATAACTATGTACAGTGCCAGGTGGGTACTAGACTAATCAGGGGATTACTTCTTAAATTATATAAATGTCTAACCACTATGCTCTACACCTGAAATTATTATAAAATAATACTGAATGTCAAACTGTAATTGAAATTTTTAAAAAGGGGGAAGTGAAGGGGAATAAGAAGTTAAAGTAAGTCATGGGGATATAATATACAGTATAGGGAATATAGCCAATAATATTGTGACAGTGTGGTACAGTGTCAGATGGTTGCTAATTATCATGGTGATCACTTCTTTAGGTATATAAATGTTGAAAAATTATGTTGTACACCTGAAATCAATACAGTATTGTATGTTAGCTATATTTTAATATAAATCTTTAAAAAAAAAGGCTGTATACTAAATACAGTCTCCTTAAAGTGGTCTAGGAGTCAGACCACTGGACTCAAAAAAAGTAAATGGATTCTAGCACACTACTAAGCCCAGTACTCAACAACATTCAAAATGTCATACTAATTTTTCAATTTTTAGTCAACCTTTGGATGAAACACTTGATTGCAACTGCAAAACAAATGTTAGCAACCTTGACAATTTAAAAGTAAACAAGTAACTGATAAATGGCTGAAGGTAGAGACAAGAAAAGGAAAACTAAAGGGAAAGATAGGGGTGCTTATTAGTGCATTTTATATAAAGGGTATGAAGAAACTGCTTAAAGATACAATTGATAGATACTATAATTATATTCAATATGTAAAAAAACAAAAAATATAATTATCAATATTTGGAAAGAAGTAAAAGAAGAAGAGATGGAGAAAAGGAAAGTAGTGTCAATCAACTAAACCCTCATCTTTCATATAAGTCAACTGACACTGAGTTAATTCAATAAACAGAATTTAAGTATTCTATACATCAAAGATATATCCTGAACATAAACTCCACTGCTGATGGTTTAGAAGACACTATACTAAATCTGGACTGACCCCTCCCCACACCTCTTCTGGACATTGGTATATATGCGTACATGCAAAGAAGTGCACGAGAATGTATGTGCTTATTTGAATACACATATGTGTATGTATTTCAACTAAATTCATGACTTTGTTTTCTTTCAGCATTTTTGCTAAAAAAAAAAAAAAATCACTGAATGCAAGAATTAAGGAAGGTACTATCCTGGTTAACCAAAGACTAAAATTAATTAAGATTTGATTGATTTCTCCAATGTCTGTAAAAGATTATTCATAGCGATCATTCATAGCGATCTACCGTCACACAGGAAAATGGCACTGCCTTTCATGGTACAAATGCTAACGCTAATCCTAATGAAGTGAGAAGTACACCTGACTTAAGAAATACTGAAGGGGAGGCACTAAAAGTATCTGAAAACTATTTTAAGGATCTTAGAATAATTTCACAGGAATAAAGCAAAATAAATAAATGTATATTGTGAATCTCACAAATCTAAAGGACAGTTTAACAGAAGAGAACAGTGGGAGGATACCGTACTGCTATCATCAGGAAGAACTTTCTAACAATTGCAGCTATTCAACAACAGAATGGACTGCCTATAAAAAAGGTCTGATCCTCTATCCCATTATTGTTTAAATGAAGACCAAAAATCATGTCTGTAATGTTTAAAACTAGTAGAAGATTAGACTAAATAGCCCCTAAGGTAGTAACTATAATTATGAGAGTTCTAAACTAATAAATTTTGACTTACCAACATCCATTGCGGTTTCCATGAAGCTTTTCTGTCGTGAAGCAAACTCTGCAAGCAATTTCTGCTGCCTCTCTCTAGCCTTTTGTCGCCTAGATTAAACAGAAATAAAGTGGTAAGTACGAGACGTGCTAAAGACTTACCTACTATCTTTCAGGAGTACATAATGTGTGAAAAGGCCTTGGCACACAGTTGAGAACAATCTATTTTCTGAACTATGTATTACATTTCATGTAAACTTGTCTGTAAAAGGATTCCACTGCTTTAAAATGGTTTGAAAATCACTGGCTTAAATAAAAATAAAATCCAAGATTTATTTTAAAATGTGAAATAATAATTAAAGTAGATAGAAAATTTGGGTTTCCAACAGTACAATTTCCTAAGTATATGCCAGCTGGTAGCAAGAGCAAGAAGAGTTTTTTTAGCAAGGAACTAACAATTTAACCCCAGGTGCAAATAATAGCAAACTGGTTGCTAGAAGAAGCTATGATGTTTAGATACGAACAGGCTCTAAAATATAAGAATAGTCAGATTTACTCTTACCTTAAGAATATGTCTCTCCTAATAGAGAATGAACAGAAGCCAGAAAGTTTCCCAGTTTCTACTCAGAAATATTCCAAGTTTAGTTTATTTTGTTTGAAGAATTTGAAAGAGTCTCAAATATAACATAAAGAATAAAACTATATTCCAAACCTAAGCATGAATATTCCTCTAAATTAATTAATTATATTCTATTTATTATTTATTCCTTATCTACTTCCAAAGAGTATTTTAATTTGAAGCTGGTTAAAATACACACACACACACACACACACACACACACACACACACACACACACACACACACACACAAATACAACAGGACTATAACATATGAATAAGAAAATAAAAGTAAACTACAATAATAAAGTAAGACGATAGGCTTCCCTTGATTTGAGGATGCTAACAATACTAGTGAGCATAAGATCTTACCCTCAATCAAGGGAAGGTTAAAATAGTAATTTAAAACAAAAGAAGAGGGAGAAGAAGAAAAAGATTAAAAGGTGAGTTATACGAGGTATGATCAAACAATATGGTGAATGTTTAAATTAAAAAATATGGATTACAGTAAAAGACACATTGCCATTAATACCCCTCACTTTGAGCACACTTATCATTCTTGCCACTTTCTGAAGCAGTTCTAGAAGTCCTCTTTCGTGAGTCTTTAGTTGTGCTGTCATGGCTGCCTCATGTCCTGAATCGATTCAAAACATTTACCTTTCATGGTCATTTTGACTTTGGGGAAGAGCCAGAAGTCCCACGGTACCAGATCCGGTGAATAAGGTGGATGAAGACACACCATAATGTTTTTATTTGACAGAAGTTATCATACCAGAAGCAATGTGTGACACAGTCTTTCCATTGTCATCAAAAGATATGGTGAATGCTGCTGCCGAGTGCTATCCAAAGAAAGGCAGGGATCTTCAATACAGGAAGCAGCGAAGCAGTACGTTGAACCTTCGTAACAGTGTGTGACAGGTTTCACCTTGTTTGGTGCAGTCAGTCAGGTGTGAGCTACGTCTGAGAGAAGATGTGTTTTAAAGTGTGCTGTAAATCATCCTCTATCATGACAATGCTCTGTGTCACACATTGCTTCTGCTATATGGCAATTTTTGTCAAATAAAAACATTCCAGTGTGTCCTCACCCACCTTATTCACTGTATCTGGCACCATGAAACTTCTGATTCAGGACATCGAGGCAGCCGTGACAGCACAACTAAAGACACTCACGAAAGAGGACTTCCAGAACTGCTTCAGAAAGTGGGAAGAACAATGGGATAAATGTGTTTGAAGCAAGGGGGAGTATTTTGAGAAGGAATTAATGCCAGTGTGTCTTTTACTGTAATAAATTTTTTTAATTTAAACGTTCACCGCATTTTTTATCACACCTCGTATAACTAAGAATTCTCCCCCAAGTCTCAAACCCTGTATTTCACTGGACATCTTCAGCTGGATGTCTCCCCTTAAACTCAGTAATGTACAAAACTAAGCCTATCAATTTCTCTGCTAAGCCTCCTCTTATCCTCTCTAATCTTGACAAACAGGAACACCATCCAGGAAAGACTTTTTACAAACTTATTAATTATATGATTTAACAACAAATAAAAAACAATCTAAAGTTCCAAAAGCTAGAGCCATAAGTATATTTTAATAAACTATTTAAAAATTAGTGACCATACAATTGGAAAGATTGGAAAGGACCAAAAGGAACTAAAATAATCAGATTTTTATTTTGAGAAATATTTAAAATATTTTTAAAATTTTTCTGTTCTCATTTAAAGTTGAATTGATAAACAGCAGGGGAATTATTAGATCCCCACAATAATAAGAGAAATAGTAATTTTTCCAAAGAGGCCTACAAGTTTAGGACAGTAATTTAATGTTTGGGTCAGAAACTCTCGTCTTCTTACCCCCAACGAACTCAAGCATGCTACACACACAAGCGCTGACTATGTTTGGTTCCAATTATCTTACAAACTAATCAGCTGTAATTAAAGATACTAAGCATAAAGGTGATAAGCCTCAGATGGCCAAAAATGAAACATATATCAAATCTTCAAATGTACCTACCATACACATTTGAAAGATAAAAAATAAATAATTACCTTTCTTCCTTGTCCAATGTTTTCTTCTCTGCTGCAGTGATTTTTTTGGGTGGGACAGGAGGGGTCACTTTTCTACATATCTCTTCAATGATGCGTTTGTTCATTCTGCTTTGCAATGCAGCTTTTAGTAAAATTCTTTCTACCGCAGTTATACCATCTCCATGACTATATTTAGGAATTTCTGGTTGGATTAAAATTTCTATGTCATCAAGCCAAGGAGGATAGTAGGAGTTTTGTTTTCCTGAGAGTTTGTGGTGAAGTTTAATTAGCAAAGACAATATGCTTTCTTTAATTTCCAGAATGGCTGTAGTTAACTGTAGAGCTGAACCAGGAACAGACCATTTACTTGAAGTTTTGGGACGAACCACCTGATTTGCTTCACTGTTACTGCGATTGATGATCTCCTGAAACTTCTTTCTACGCTCTGCTACTAAGCTGAAAACTTGAGCGGTACCAGAATTCTACCATTAAAAAAAGAGAAAGAAATCAAGAGAAGTTATCCAATGTCGAGTTTAAAAAACATACTAGTACTACATTTTCCAAAGGGAATGTTCAAAGTTTCAACCAAATATTTATCCAATAGATCCTCTCTTTAAGGAAATCTGTCCTTTCACCTCTTTCACAAATATACTTAGTCCCACTTAGTCAATCTGAAAACAATGAGGAGAAAGAGATTATCCATGATAACACCTCTTTTGTAACCTCCTAGGTCTATCTACCAGAGAAAATAGACAAAACTTGAGTGGTATCTATATTCATAATGAAGACAAATCATAAACTAAGTTCCTCATCAGTTTAAAGGAAGAAAGTTATTCTAGCCAACATTCATCAAGAATACTATACTCTTTACTTTTAGATGACTGCTACATTTTCTAGTTAAGAAATTATAAATTACAATTTACACTTAAAATTATAAATGTTTTCCAAGTTAATGAATCTGAACTGCTAATTAATTTCATTTTTAAGCAACTTCAAAAATTTAAAAATTACTTATAACATATGTGCTCAGTTACTAAGATGAAATATAAAGATGAAAAATCAAATTGATCTGTTTCATATTTGAATATCACTATAATTTATTTGAATATTTTTTTAACTATTTTTGTCAATAATTTGTTTTCTAAATAGCCTTTATGCTAAAGCAGTCGCATTGCATTAGGACTCTTAGAAGTCATCTTTTAATTAAGATACAAGTCAGTTTAATGGATTTCATTAATTTTTTTAATCAAGACTATAGAAAAAATGTTCCAATATCAACTGAGCTTTTATGAGGTAATTATAATATACACTATTTTTCAACATCCAAGCTGTTTTTCAAAGTACTCTCTACCAGTAGTAGAGGCAAAAGCTGATTCTTACAGAGATTCCAATATTTTAATCAAAATTCTTTATGATGTTTGCAGCAAAAACATACTGTCAAAGGCAAAGAAAGCTCCTACAAATGGACTCTGTGATGAGAAGTGTCTGATTCAATGTTCTCTACTCACAAAAATATAGATTGTAGAGATAAGAGGTATTTAAGGTTGGTTATTTGGCATGTCATTTTCAGACATTTCATTTCTGCTTTTCAAAAATTAATTAAGCTACATGCAATGAGAGAGCTGATTTTCAAAATGACTCCAGGTACACAATATATGGAGTTTAAGATTTCTGGGCTTATTTCATCACAGTTAATTAATTGCCATAGAAGCAAAGAATTAAAAAACGAAAATGGACATGCAGCCAGCAGTTATAGACTAAATTTATTTTGATTTAGGAAACATTTATTTTTAAGATGTTAGTCACAATGCAAAATACAAACAGACTCAAATGTGCTGCTTATAATTGGTCTAAAATACTTCTAACACTACTAAGAAAAACCCACTATTAAACATTCAATATTATTTTTTAAATTCAATAACTTGAATTTTCTTTAAGCCTAAATCACTATATAAAAATCACACACAAGGGCCGGCCGAGTAGCTCAGTTGGTTAAGAGCTCGCTCAAGAATGCAAGCTCTGAGCAACAGCGGTTCGAGTCCCAGCCCAAGCTGAGCTGCTGCTGAGCTGCCAACAGGTGGCAGGATGGCTCAGCTATAAAAAAAATAAATAAATAAAAATAAAAATCACACACACATACATTAGAGAAACACTTTTCTAAATTTAACCATATTAATTAAACATACACATACATATACACACACAGATACTTCAGTGGTTTTCCCCATTTCCAGTTAAAGCCATATTGCCAGTTAATACAAATATCATATACATCTACCTCTCTTTGAAGAACTTTAGGTCGTCGTGAACTCTGGCAGATTAAAGGAAAAAGATAGGTGAGGCAGAAATTGCTTAAATATATCAGAGGAAGTAAAAGACAATTTAAAATTATCTACAACCACATTTATTTTTCTTTTGGGTATCACAGAATGAACTAAACAACATATTCCAACATAACATAAAGTCTTTCCTTTTATCTTTCTCTCGTCTACACTTACATGTAAAGAACCCAAGCTATCAGAGCTGGTACTTGCAGATGAATCTCTCTTTACTTCAGGAGCAGTCTCTGGAACTCTCACTCTAACGTAGTTTATAAAGTGTCTCATGTTGGATACTAAATTACTGCCAGGAAACCAACTGTCATGACAACGTTCTGGTCCACACACTGATGCCTAAAACATAAACATAATAAATATCAAACCTTGTCAAGTCAGGCCTAAGGTACAATGGAGATGTAACAAACCCAAAAAATCATCCACTTCTGTCATCTTCTTGAATCCCTTCAGCCTCATCTACAAATTATAAAGTGCTAACAAAACCAAATTCAAACACAAAATATAAGAATAAGTTTTCAATACTAAAATGGGTAGTAAGTTCAATGTAACCCTGCTAAATTTCTTCTGAAAAAAATATATTTTTTGATCTGGAAATACTGAACAGTACAGAGTATTTTTCATCACACATTAGTAATAACTCATAATAATGCCAAATAATGCTAATTTGGACTAATTGTGGAAGAACGTGTAAAAAAAAAATCAACCAAAAGTCTGAGCTAGTTTTAGAGGAATCTTAATGATTCTTTACTATCTATGAAAAAATACAGTATTTCCCCATGTATAAGATGCTCCCATGTATAAGATGCACCTTAATTTGGGGCCCGAAATTTGAAAAAAAAATGTATTACATAAAGTTATTGAACTCAAATTTTATTAATCATAAAATTCATACAACTCCTCATCACTGTCAAAACTCCCAGCCATTAGCTTGTCCTCCACTGTGTCTGATGAATCACTGTCTTCATATACTGCCTCGTCCTCAGTTCCATCTATGGCTTAGACGCATCCAGTTTTTAGACCCCAAATTTTTCAGGAAAAGGGTGCATCTTATACACGGGGAAATACGGTATATGTTGATTCAACTTGGATTACAAAGGACTGCCTAGTCTTTTTGTTTTTTGCTATTATGTATTGCAGTATTTTGTCTTTTTGGAGGGAGTGGTTAAGGAGGTCTTGTGCTCCTAAAATCAATTTGTAGTAACAATTACTATACTGGAATGATATTTCTGAAGTCCTGAAACACATTAACTTGTATACTTAAGTACTTTAAATATTCTCCCATTAAACAATATTTACCCCATTAATTTAAAATCTTTACAGAAAAAAACTTGCTACTCAAAAATAATCCCTAATCAAATTATTAGAATTTCTAGACTAAAGTCCTAACGATTATCAGTAATCAATGTTATTAGCATAACACCAAAATTCATTAACCACTTTTCTTAGATCTATATATTATGAATTTACAAATTTCAAATTCAATAATTCCATAAGTAGAGTTCAATGTATCAGTGAAACCTCTAAAAGAACATATATTGATTTAAAGATCAAAAAACGCCTGTTCCAGTAGTTCTTAAGATCTCATGAGTATGATGAATCCATAAATACATTTTGAGATGACATACTACTTTTATTGAGACATGTTGCAACTTTAATATTTAAAAACACAAGCAACTACTTACCTCTTCATCTGATTCCTCATCAGCTGAATTTTCAAGTCCTAATTCAATCAGATATAAAACCATGCAGAGTACATGTTCTGACAGATTTTGATGATCCATCAATATCTTTAAAAAGGGGGGGAAATGACTTATAATTACTTTTTCCATAAAATATATTTTATTTAAATATCCAAAAACATTTTAATTTATAAAAATAACATAAACGTGTGTGTGTATATAAATATATACTACAATCAGATATGTAAATAAAGTTACATCTTGGTGAAAAGACAAACTAAAACCAAAAATACAGGTTCCCTTGCAAGATTACATAGTATTTTACATAATATCTAGAAATAAGGGTTCGCTGATTTCCTAAAGGTTAATACATTAAATAGTCTACTAAAGCCATTATAAACATACTAATACCTAAGAAAATAATTTAACAAGAAAATTTTACATCCTAATTTGCTGACACTCTTCTGATGACAAGGATACCAGATAAATAAGTTTTTTTAAATAGGGCAATTCACACAAATGTGTTTAGTGCAGCACCTGGCATATAATTGGGGGCACAATAAATGTTTATGGAGCATTAATATTCTTGAAATCTGTCTCTAAAATTGAAGTTCTGAGCCTGAGTATTTTGTGCAGTTATGTAAATGTGTATGTTAGTGTGTGGTTTATATGGGTGAGAAAGGAAAAACAAAAGCTAATGGTTAGGAGGAAACAGATAAATCTGACCTTATACATGGATTATACAATATAAGCCATATATATCTTATGCAGGATTTCAGGACTAACCTATACCAATCACCCACTCAATATGATACAACAAACCACTAGCTGGGATGGACTGGTATCATGTTGTCCTCATTATAAAAGTCATGTGGCCAAACAATGGAAGGGATAAGATGAAAAGGTTCTACAAGGAGTGAGGTGGTCAGCTGTGGGTGAGATTACGGAGAACAAAAAAGAGGACAGTCTAGGCTGAGCCTAATAGAAGCTGACGAAATGGCTGAGCAGACTCCAAAGGACTTAGTTACTTAAAAGCTAATCTACTGTGACTATAGAATAAAGATTTCCAACTCACTAACTTTATAATGATTATTTTGACTACTGAGAAGGCTTTCTTCATTCATCTTTTTGTGGCACAATGGTGAGAAGCGAATGAACTTTCAAAACCTTTTTAAAAATCTGATTTTTATATAAACTCTGTATATATCTAGACTTTGAGCAACAGACTTTGGCCTTAGTTTTCTCATCTTTAAGACGGGAATTATAGTCCAGAATTTTGAAAATTACATGAGTTAATATCTGTGATTTGTTTGGTATAGTATCTAACAATGGTGTTTAATAAATAGTAGGTAGGTGGTGTGGATGATGGAAGGAGCAAGAAAGCAGTAGAAGGGAGTCGAAGCTGGGCAACTGAGGTCATCCATTCTAATCCACTATTTACAGAAAGAAAACCAAGCAAGGCTCAGCCACATACCCAGCTAGTGTTAAGCAACACTGGAACACAGTTTTCAGACCCCTAACAATTACACTGCCTCCTCTTGATAAATAAAACATTACTAGCTACATTCATATAATTTTGGCTTGAAATCCTGTGACATTATATTTTACGGCTTCAAATGAGTAACTTAAAAGCTACGGGAAGAAATCATTTTATTAGATACTGCAAAAAAAAAGTTTTCTGCAAAGCTTTATTAACACATTCTATCTTAATGTTTTTCTTTGGGGTTTGTTTTTTTTAAAAGATTTTATTGGGGAATTGGGGAGGGGAACAGGACTGGGGAATTGGGGAAGGGGAACAGACAAGCGCTGTCCCTTTGCTCCTCAGTCCAGCTGTGGAGGACGTCACCCCACTGGCCCATGTTGGTGTCACCATTGCGCTCTTCCCAGGTGAGGCAGTCGCTTGCCAGCCATTGGACAGCTGCTCATGGTGGCTCACGAAAGATCATTCCAGCTGCCGGCTAGCCCCACTGCAGCCTACGCCGTTGCCGGCGACTCACGGCAGCCCAGTTCCAGGTCGAGCTGTTGTTCACCATCTTAGCTGTAGAGGGCGCAGTGTCACTGGCCCTCATATGGGATCCGAACCGGGGCCCTGCTGCTCAGGGCTGGCGTCCCAAGCCAACTCCTAACCAATACACCACTCAGCCGGTCCTATCTTAATTTTTAACCTTCAACATGGCAGAAGATCTGACACTGATTTTTTACTGACATTGATTTTTAGAAAGTTGACTTGCCAATATAATGTCATTAGAGAAGTTTTTTCCTATTATAATTAAAGTAAGGAAAGCTATTATGAAGTTCAGACTTTTAAAAATTTGTTCATAATAATCTTGTAACAACTAAGACTGCCTTTCCATTTTTGACAGAATACTAATTTTACATTAAGCAAATGAAAAAGTTGGAAACTATAACCGGAACACAAATCATTTGCAATAAGGCTTTTTTAATTTTTAAATCATGAATTATTGACTTATTACTTATTAATTATAACAGTACTCAGCTTCACCATCTGAACTAGTTATTTAGCCTCCAAAACTCAATAATCATATCTGAAAATTGGGAATAATAACAGAACTTTCACTCATAAATTTTTGTTAGAATTAAACAAAGTAATGTATATAAATCTATATAAAGCACTTGAAACAAAATCCGGCACTAACTAAACATTCAAAAAAATGTCTATTATTTGTAAATAAATACAAATAATCTTTTCAGTAAGAAAAATAGTCTACTTTTTTTAATGAAGAAAAGAACATTTTAAATCATTTTACTGAATAATCCTCTTGGAAATTAATGAAACTAAACCATTCAAGATATTTTTTGAGGCACATGTCTAAAATATTAACAGGAGTAACTTATACAAGTAAAATGAAAAATTGGTCATAAGGTAGAGTTGAAAAGAATCGGGGGATAGAGAAATCTAAACGTATTATTTCATTTGCATAGACAACATTAAGAAAAAAACTAAAGTGTCTGCTCAAATGTAATTAAAAATGTATATGTACTAATTGGAAATTTGCTTAACAAATATGCTTACTTTTCTTTTTATGTCTTTTAATTTTTCAAATTCTAGTTAGGAAAAAGAAACACTAGTTTTTCTTTATATCAAATTGTATAATGTTTATTATGTCTATAATTACTTTATAGATGTCTATAGCTATTTTATCTATAAAACATGAGTATAGTTCTTTTGTCTTTTAATCTCTTATCTAGATCAGATCATAGATATGCTTGTTTTATATATATATATATATATATATATATATATATATATATATACTCTACAATATTATGTATATAATTTTTGAGTACACAATTAATGTTAGCCAAATAAATAAGTCAGTTCTGTATGAGAAGACCCAAGAATTAAACAAATTCTAGGTAATAAGAAAATAAAAGTATCTTTTGAGTATTTAAGCAAATTCTTAATGCTGTCACATAGGAACCCACTCAAATTCTTCCATGTCACATTCCAGATAAAAGTTAAAAAACCAAGAGAACAATCCTAAACACAGGGTCACTGGCCCCATGACTGCCATCTTAGTTTTGTCATTTTAGTGGATTCTGGTGGTTGTTTGGTCCCTGTTGTTCATCCCATTCCTCCTGTAATCCCACAATATTTCACTTCTTATTCTACAGGAGCCTTAATTAAATATTCCTATCTGAAACTGGATAACATGAATAGTTTCCCACCCAAAGTGGTATAGCTATTCCATTATTTTCAACTTAGAATTCACATATATGTGATTATGACATATTCTCATACGTCTTAAATATATAAATACCCTTTGCTTTATAAATGGTACTTTTACGTAAATACTATCCTTTAGCATTATTATTTGAAAATTATGGAAATAAATTCTAATCTGAGTCTTTCTATTCAAATTACTACTGTACCTTGTAAAGCAGCGTGAATAGCACAATGTGTAAAGTTTTACAGTGCAAAAGTCTCATGAGACCTTTATAGCTGGGATGGAGTGGCGTCCTTTTCTTATAGGGAGGCCAGGGATTTCCAGGGAATTTTCCACTCTGTTTTAAACTGGAAAAATAAAACAAAACTAAAATTAGATGACAGACTCAAGATTAAATTATAGTTTAAATAGTGATTGACAGACATTAATTTTGTTACATTTTTCTATGCAGTATTATTTTTAATCAAAGTGCTCAAAAATGACAAATGGATCTATCCTCTTCACAATAAATATTTCTATTCCTTTCATAGTGGATGAAAATGAGTAGAGCTAAAAACTAGAAAGAAATATGAATAGGAAAATGTTAAAGAAAAAAAAACAGAAAGAATACAGAGTAAAGAACTAAACAAAGAAATTTCCAGTTGCAACAATTGAACAAAATAGATAACCTAAAATTTCTCCCACTACAGTTGGGAAAGCTGGACAAAAAATAAAATATAATCTTTTCAATGCTTCTTTGAACTTGCAATAAAAGAAAGTGCATTTTCCCCAGGTACGACAAAAAAAACCAAAGGAATTAACAATAAGCACGTAACACTGTGTTTGCCAATGGTTTTCAAGTCCTTGAGTAAGCAGATCTCAAAGTCTTAGACTCACACAATGCTCAGAGATGGAACTCAGATCCCACATAAAGCTGAGACCTTTGAAAAGCTTTACTGTCTATAAAAGGATAACTCCCAAGGAGAAATAAGAAAGTTTTCCTGTCTCTTCTATGATGGAAAAACAACAGTCTCCCCAAGGAGATAGTAATTCTGAACTTCTATGCAGTAACAGCAGACTCAAAATTTAAAAAGCAAAATCGAAGAGATTACACAGAAAAACTGACAAATCCACAACTATAAGAGGATATTAACATACTTCTGTCTAACAGAAAGCCAAAGAAAAATAAATTGGTAAGGATTTTGAAGATTTTTAACAACACAATTAACAAGCTTGAACCAAAGACAAATAAAGACCATCCAATAATTAGAAACATACATAATTTTAAGTACATTTAGAACATTTATAAAAATTGACAAAAGAATAAGATGCAAAGTAAACCTCAACAAATACCAAAAGAACTAACATACAGAACCACAGCCACTTGTCACAAAGCAAATAAAACTAGGAATCAACTAAAAGATAAACCAAAACTCCAGACATGTAAGCATTTTAAAACACTATGTTCTTAGAAATTCATAGGTCACTATAAACATAATACAAAATTTTAAATATTTAGAATCTAAACTATATAGAAAGTTGTGGAATACAGCAAAAGCAGTACTTGGAAGGGAATTCATAGCCTTAACTGCATATTTAAAAAAAAAATAATCAAAAACTAAGCACCCAAGAAAAGAGGGAAAACTCAAACTAAGTTGAAAGAAGATAATAAAAAATAATAAAGGAAAAAAGAATGAAATAGAAAACAGTGGAAAAAAAGAAACAACAAAATCAAAAGTTTGTTCTTAAAAAAATAGTAAAACTGGCAGTCTTCTGATAAGACTAATCAAGAATAAGAAACTGCAAATACAAATAAATAATATGAATTAAAAAGGCAGATAGAATTTTTAAATTATTGGTTATATACTTAAGACAAAATAGAAGAGTTCTTAAAGAAATATAACTTGACAATCCCTCTCAAAAAGAAATAAAAATCCTAAGCAGGACTATAACCTTTAAAGAAAGTCAATCAGTAATTTTAAATTACCCACCAAAAAATAAAAAATGAATCCCAGGTGGTTGAATAGGCAAGCTGTATAAAAACTTCAAGAAACATCCACATGAATAACAATAAAATTGGACCACTACCTCACACCATATGTAAAACTTAACTCAAAATGTATCAAACACTTTAACATAAGAACTAAAACTATAAAACCTTTAGAGGAAAGCACAGGCATAAGTCTTTGTGACCTTTGTTAGGCAACAGATGACACCAAAAGCACAAGCACCAAAAGAAAAAAACAGATAAACTGGACTACATCAAAATTAAAAACTTTTCTGTTCAAAGGACACTTTTAAAAAAGTAAAAAAATAACCCACAACCCACAGAATGTAGAAAATATTTGCAAATTATATATCTGATGAGTCTAATATTCATAATATATAAAGAACTCTTAAAATTCAATAATAAAAAGGCAACACAATTTTTAAAAACAGACAAAGGATCTGGAGAGTCCTTCAAAGAAGATATATAAAAAGCCAATAAGCACATGAAAAAAATGCTCAACATCATTAACCATCAGGAAAAGGCAAATCAAAACTACAATGAGATTCCACTTCATACCCACAAGGACAACTATAATCAAAAAGACATAACAAGTGCTAGTAAGGATGTAAAGACATTGGAACGCTCACATACTGCTTGCAGTAATGTACAATGCTAAAGCTTCTTTAGTAAAAGATCTGGTAGTTCCTCAAACAATTAAACACACAGTTACCACATGACCCAGCAATTCCACTCATAGGCATATATACTCAACAGCAATGAAAACATATGGCCACACAAAAGTTTATAGAAGCACATTCATGGTGTATTATTCATAACAGTCCCACAAAGTGAAAAGAACCCAAATAACCATTAATTGATAAAATAGATACATAAAAGAGGGGTATCCTTACAATGGAATATTATTTGTCAATAAAAAGAAATGAAGTACTGATACATGCCTTGAAGACATGCTAAGTGAAAGAAGCCAGTTACAAAAGACCACATTTGATTACATTTATATGAAATGTCCCCAAAAGGCAAATCTATAGAAACAGAATGTAGATTAGTGGTTACCTAGGACTGGGGGATTGGGGGAAATGGGTAGTGGCTGTCAATGAATACACAGAGGGTTTCTTTTTATAATGATGAATATGTTCCAAAATTTCTTATGGTGATAGTGGCACAACTCTGTAAATACACTAAAAACCACTGATTGAATTGTACACTTTAAACGGGTGAGTTATATGTGAATTATATCTAAATAAAGCTGTCAGAAAAAATACATTCAAGAAACAGATAATCTCCAAATTGTGGAGACTAGTAAAAGGGTGAAAATACACAGGTAATTCAGCTAATTCTATGATGTTAATATAACCTTGTTACCAATACACCAACAGAACGTTTTTTTAAAAATTATAAGACTATTGCTCTTATAAGTACAGTGGACAAAAATTCTTTAAAAAAAGTAAACCATATCAAGCAATACTTTATTTTTTAAAGATGGAGTGCATCATGACAAGATTGGCTTTTTCCCAATAACACAATGAATGTTTGGATTGTATACCATCACCTACACAGGTGCAGGAAAAGCACTTGATAAAATTATAAACTCACAATAAAAATTCCTGGTTAAACATGCAATAGAAAAGAACTTACTTACCTGATTAAGGGTAACAACAAAACTACTAAAGCAAACATTTTATCTAATAGTGACCCATGAAAAGCATTAGGAACAAGCCAAGATGCTTTTCATCACTGCTATTATTCAGTACTATTCTAGAGACACTAGCCAGCAAAGACAGACAAGAATGTTTGTGTTTGTGTGTGTGTACACAAAGAAGAGAAACAAAATCATCATTATTCCCAGATAATTTAAATGTCCTCACAGAAAATCTTAAGAAATCTACAAATTATTGGAACTAACAAGAATAAGCTGAACATAAGATGAACAACAAAAATCAACTGCATTCCTATTCACTAAAACAAAGAGAAACTGTAATTTCAAGAAATATACCACATATAATATCTATAAAAATTATAAGATAACTTTGAATAAATCTGACAAAAGATGTCCAAACCCTTTATGGAAAAAATAATAAAATTTTACTGAAATAAATTAAGATAACCTAAGTAAATTGATATATGTCATGTTCATGGATAGGAAAACGCATTACTATTGTATTAAAAAGGCATTTCTACCAAATTAATCCATGAATTCAGTACAATTTCAATCAAAATCCAACATGTTTTATCATTTAATTTGATATGATCATTATAAAGGCAAAGGGCCAAGAATAAATAACTATTATAAATAGAAGAGAGGAGTAGGAAAAGGAAGAAGATGAAGTGGAGGAGGCGAAAGGAAGACTTACAGCATTTAACACAGCGTGGTATCAGTTTACAGAATGAACAGAAGAGAGAGAGAGACCTATATACATACAGACACCTAACACAGTTATCTTTATTCACAGCAGCTATGTTCTATAAAATCACCACAAACACTAAATTATTGTACCAAAGGGAAATACAGGGTTAGGTTCCTGCAAGTCTGGAAGTCACATTTTTGTCAATTGAAATGCCATTTGCATTATGCAGGTTCATTTGCCAATGTCTCTGTAAAACAAGCCAGCCCCATCAGCACTGAATTGAAAATCTGCTCTTCCACACAAACTTTTTCCTGAATAACTCTTAGCAAGTATTTTTTTTTTAATTCTTCTGCCATCTGCTGATCTGCAGAACTTATCTTGCCTGCAAGTTTAACATTTTCCACACCATATTACCTTTGGAAATGTACAAGTCAGCCAGCACCAGCCAAGAAGGGTCTAACACTTTCCTAACCCTGGGTAAACATGACAGTAAATTTCTTTGGCTTTCAGCCTCACAACAATGCCCACTGTGCTTTTTTATCACTTATTGTCTCATGGTCCACAAACTTAGCTTTTTAGCTTTGCTATAGCTATATATTATACACATCACTTGGGCACTTTTTGGAATAGCTTCATGTACAGGTCAGTGAATTTCCTCTGCCTTTTCCTGGATATACTATTGAGTTGTCGGAAAAGTCATGACGTATTTTGTCTATGTTTTTCAAAGGTCACTTATTTACATAAAGAACAAAGATCAATCAATGATATATTGCCCGTTTTGTTTGATAACCTTTTGCCATTTTTCAGCGAGCGTCTTAATTCCATGTTCATACAAGGACCTGTTTTTATCTGCAAAAAAACTGAACAAGGTGCTGATTTACAGCCTCATCTGAATTGAACATTATATCATGCAAGGAGTTTTGAAGAGAGCAAGACAAGTGGAAGTCTGACGGTGCAAGGTCAGGCGAGTATGGTGGGTGTGGCAACACACCCCATCCAAGCTCCAATAATTTTTGACGGGTGATCAAACTTGTGTGTGGTCTCGCGTTGTCATGATGGAACACAACTGCTTTACAATTAACAAGCTCTGGACGTTTCTGGATGATGGATTCGTTCAAACTGTCCAAATGCCGACAGTACACACTTGAATTGATTGTTTGGTTCCTTGGTAGAAGTTCGAAAAACACGACACCTTTAAAATCCCACCACACTGAGAGCATAAACTTCCTCTGATGAATGTCTCTCTGTTTTCAATGTCGTTTGAGGCGAATCATCACATCGGGACCAAGACCGTTTGAGCACCACATTGTTGTAAACAATCCACTTCTCATCACCAGTTATCAGTCGCTTCAAAAAAGGATCGTTTTCGTTTTCCTCACGTTTAATGAGCATATTGCAGATGTTTATACGCGCCATCAAACAAACTTCTTTGAGTTCATGCGGAACCCAAATATCGAGCTTGCTTACGTATCCCAGCTTCTTCAGGTGGTCGTGAATGCTTGAATGATAGATGTTCAATGTTTCTGCAATCTCTTGTGTTATGTAACGTGGGTTTGATTCAATCAATGCCTTTATTTTGTCGTCATCAACCTTGGTGGGCCTCCTTGACTGAGGAGCGTCGTTGAGATCAAAATCATCAGCACGGAATTTTCATGAACCATCATTGGCACTGATGTTCTTCTAGAGCATGGTCACTGTAAACTTTATGCAACTTTTCACAAGCTTGACATGTGTTCTTCCCTTTATGGAAGTAAAACAGTAAAATATGGCAAAAATGCACAGTTTGGTCTTCCATCTTCAACTTGTAAAATCTCCAAAACTCAACCAAATCGCTCAATTTTTTTTAAATGAAGCTAGAACTGTCAGCTGTCAAATGACATAGCAATAACATAGGTGCGAATGACTGCAGTACTTCCAAAAATGAACTAGTGCCTTCTGTTGCAAACATGCATCACGACTTTTCCGACAACCCCATATATTACTGATCCGTTACCAACAGCACTGTAACTTATGCCTGAATGAACTGTACCTAACAACGAAGTTTCTGTGTGTGGCACACCAAAGCCTTCTTGCCATTAAGAACACTAGACAGCACTTCCAGCACTACAGTTGAGGGCCATTTTGAACAGCAAAATCACCGCCAAAAGGACAAAAATGCAAAAACATGGCATTGAATACACTCTGAGAAGAATCCTTGTTTAAGAGCTGAAACAAGAGGGCAGAACTATGCTTTGTTCAGCCTGAACATACCTGCCTACCCAGATCACCCTACATTAAAGCTCCGACTCCACAAGCTCCAAGACACTGAGGGCTCTTCATCACAAGCAGCCAGATTATGAGACATCCAAAGAATGCCTCTCACATGGAAGTTAGAGACCAGACAACAAAAAACTCAACTTAGAGAAAGCAGGTATTATGGAGGTGAGGGAAGAAAAATCTTAAAAATAAAAAATAAAAAACTATCATTAACATACCAGAGAAATGAGTTGCATCTATGACTCAAGAAGAGGATGTCATAAAATTTTTTACATTAAAAAAGGTTTCTATATAGCACTATAGTAGCTACATAGAAGCATAATTTTCAAAACAATCCCAATAGTTTATGATAAAATATTTCAACTATTCTATTTCTTTCAGCATAGAAAAGCAATTTTTAGTTTTATTTTCTTTGTTTGCTTCAAGCAGTAGCCCCTAAATGTGCAGCCCCAACATTAATAGAGAGTTCCAGAATAAAGGTTATATATTTGTACAAGGCAGCAGGTAATACATCATTTTGACTGCTCTTTTCAAAAGCATTAATGGAATAATGCAAATGAAAAGCTAGCTACCTGACAGCAAAAAAAATTTTAAGTGACTCAAGCCAACACCTAATTACTGACCAGTTTGAAACAAATATGATATATGTAAACTCATACATCATACTTTCAAACATGGGCCAGCAGCCATTAACCTTCAAGATGGGAGATGGGAAGCAACAAAAATATCAGAAATTATAATTTAAAAAAATTTACTTCTGGCTGAAATTAAAACAGCCACTGTATAAAAATTACATTTGTCTTTTGGAAATGGCCTAGACACTAGTTCCAACACTGCCATTAACAATCATATTTCACACTGAACTTTTCTAGGCTACAATGTCCTCTTAGGTAAAATATAACACTAAACTCAATGGATGGATGGTTTTCCAACTCTTGTTTGTTTTGTTGTTGTTGTTGTTGTCTTGTTTTTGTTTTTCTTTTAAAAGCTGACCTGCCCATTAAGGGGTACTGGGAAGGGGGGAAGGGTGCAGGATGAACCCCCTCCACTTCTCAGGCCTCCTCTTGGTGTTGCCCAACCCACTCCTCCAGTGACGGTCCCTGAGAGACTTTCATAGAACCTAGATAGATCTGAAGGTCTTTCCCAGAAATAAGATCCTAAGATTTGAAACATCTAATATCACATAAAGCAAATGGCTTATTTTCACTAAAACTCTCAGCACAAAAATTTAAAGAAATTTATTTTTCATTCACTTAGCAATTACTGATTACCTACAAAGTACCTAGCACCAAGCTAAATTCTGAGGACATAACAGGTTTTAATTTATACAATCATTTTTTCACTATTATTCTTCAAAAGCCTTTCTATTCCTTCTTGCAAATAAAAGAGAAATCGCCCTCAGTAAAGTCAGTTTCATTACTTTTTGTCCCTTAAAACTAGAAGAAAATGAAAATAACCAGTAGCCAAGTAATAGCAAATCCTACAGTTTAGGGTTATTTCCCAGTTGTGCTCTAATAAGAACTGAAACAGTCAATTATACAGTCAAATATACAGCAAATAAAAGATATCACATAAAAGAAGCAGATGTTGTATTTCACATTAAAATAAATTTCAAAAAACATTCAGTTTTACATAGAAACAAACACATTTATCCCTGGGTATGATATTTAAGTATACAAAATGTATTAGATGAATATAATAGTTTACACATAAATTTTAAAGATTAATTTATAAGAAAATGATTAAAAGGTTTCAGTGTGAGGCTAGAGAATATATTTATTTGTCATCTGTTATTGTTTTATTAAATACACATTTCTTTTAAAACAAAGATTTTCAAACTGCCAAGAAATATCCTAGCACTTCAGAAATATTTCTAAGAAACTATAAAGATATTGTAGAGGAACTCAAAAGCCAAATGAAGGGAATGAGAAAATTAGGAAAAAAATGGAGAGCGAAAAAGGAAAATTAATAAAAATAGCTCTGAGGTTATGGTTTTCTCTGACTATGTGAAGTAGTTAGTAAGTCAAAGTATGATAGTTATAAATAACTAATAACACAAAATAGACTTAAAAATACAAGATAACCTGCAAACAAAAAAGGTTACCTGTGTGTCAGTATAGGTCTAAACCAGGTTTCTCAACCTGACACTAATGACATTTGGGACCAGATAATTCTTTGTTGTAGGATACAGATCTACTCTCTACCAATGTCAGTAACAACCCTTCCAGTGTTCAGACAATGGCAAACGTCCCTGGAGGACAAAAATCACCTCTGGTTGAAAACCACAGGTCTAAACAACGGAAATGAACTGCTCAGAGCTCAATTAAAAGTCTGCTGTGTGAAAAATACAAGATACAATTCTGTTTGCTTTATAGAATGCCTAGCATATAACAAGCATTCAATAAATGTGTATCATTAAATAAAATTTTCCCTTTAAACTGACTGGATTAAGTATTTAATGACTTTCAAAGCTTTGAAAGTTTCAGCCCAGTCCCAGCTCAAATTTCTATTTATTACAAAGTGGAATAGAATAAAATTTACTATACATTTAATTTCTATACTCAAATGACCAGCCGTCACCACTCTCCCCTGAAAAAAGGCAGAGCCACTTAGGACAGCACAGTTTATGAAGGCCACATTAGGTTCTCCTTGCAAATGCTTCCTCCCACCCATCTTTTCATTTTTCAATGTTACCCTCTCACATGTATTTATTCAACAAATATACTCTAAACACCTACTACGTGCCAGCCAGCCGTGAGAGAGGTACTGAAAATGTAAAAGAGATATATAGACAAACGTATCTTCCCTCAAGGAACTAAAGGCCTACAAGTAAACAAATAGTTACAAAACCATGTGATAAACAGAAAGAAATGACAAGAAAGCAGACTATCTCCCCAAAGGATTTAGAGAAAGATGCTGACGCTGAACTAGGTTTTGTTTTTTGTTTTTGTTTGGGGGGCGGGGGAGGGGAGGGAGTATGCTAAAATTCAGAATTAAGCACTACAAACTTTCTTTAGATAATGTGTGATAGATCTTAAATTCAACATATACCTATTAGTGCAAAGTCTTGGCAGAAGAGGCTTCAATTATATCTAATATCTACATTTACCGGGACAAAATATTTTCTCAAGATTAAAGACATTTGTATCATTTTAAACCTGTTTTTTAAATGTTTAACTTAAGCCATAGAAAAGCACAAATAAAAGATGATAACCTATGATGTTTAGCAACATAATGTTAGCTACTAAGATCTAAAACTATGTGGAAATAATGTTTTAAAAAATAGTCTACAACAACATACAAAATTGAATTCTTCATTAAAAAGATATCCTTCAAAACATTTATTTTCTGCAATCATCAACATTTTAAACTACTTTGTTAAATATTTACAAGTAAAATTCATTTTGCTTTGGCTATTTTCTCAGTTATCAAGAACACAGTAATATTATCAAACTCTTTGTAGATACCCATCAGCTCTGATGTCAGACAATTTCATTCTCTTAACTTGTGCTTCCTCTACTGGTTTAAAAGTAGAACAACACAAAACTAAGCTTTGAATTCCACTGGTCAAACAGCAACTAAGTAAGTTTTTTTTTTTATTATTTAGGTTTATTTGTAATATTTTATAAAATTTATTTTCATCAGATTAACATCAGATTTTGGATCGACATCTGGAGATTATAAATCTTAGCCTGATTCTCTGAAATCTTAAAATATTATTTTCTCCTCTAAAGATTGAGAGTATACTTTAATGAGTATATCACATTTGTTATAATTGAAATTTTTCTATATAAATACAAAATATCCATTATTATACTAATCAATATAACAGACTTACAATGCTGTATATCTGTCCATTGCAGACTGCACGTCTCTACGGTAAACTGTGCGAAGAATGACCATGACGGGGTCAAACTCCTGATCCCAGACTTCAGCTATTATTCAAAAGAAAGTAGAAACAAAACACTGACTTCTTAAGAATAAAGTCAATCTCTAGCGACTAATTACATTTAAGTGTATTTTAAATTTAATATATGGGATAGTTTAATTTGATTGTATATTTGCCTTAATAAGCCTGATGTGGTGAATACTTTTCTAAGTTAAAAATCATAACTTCATCATTATGAATGTTCTCTTAGGTTCAGAAAGAACTAGTAAGCAAAAAGTTTTAGAATACAATGCCTCACAATAAAAGTTTAGTTCATTAGTGTTTTGTTTGTTTGTTTGTTTGTTTTTGTAAAGTGCCAACTAGAAAGTAAGAAACACAATGCATTAACACTTTTGAAAGTTGTTATGATATTGACATTTTGAAATTGATCGTTGATCTCCTCCTTACCTTCTCCATAACTAGGTACCACTATCTTGTGTGTGGTTGTATGTACAATTGGTGGTATACAAGATAATTTTAAGTATTAACTGTACAAATTATTTTAATAATTATATTAACATGTGTTAGAAAATTGTACATTGCAAATAAAGCCCGTTATCTCACTAATAAATCATGCTTAGGATGAGGCAAAGTTTAAAAAAATGAATCCATTTAAGACATACTAAGTATATAACAATAGAGATGGTATTTAGATGTGGTAAAAATCTACAACGTGACCTGAGAACAATAATTTTAGAAACTGCTGCCTCTTTCCTAGATTAAGTTCCTTCCCCCCTCTCATTCTCTCTAGCAGAATTCTTAACATTTGAAAACATGGTGAGAAGCTTAAGGTTCTCCCCATGCATCTACTGTACTATAATTTCAACTTTCTCGCATAAGAAACTATTAACAATTGTCTCTATGTTCATGTAACATGCTATTCACCTTAAATTATCATAAGTATGACCTAAGATCCTTAAGATAGGCCTATCACAAAGACAAAGAAAGGCTTTTGTAATTATTTCTATTATCCTTTACTGTCCTTCACTTTTAAATCTATTAATTTGTACAATTAAAATGCCAATGCTTTTATCAGAATTATAAAACCATAGCAATGGAAGAAAACTTTAGTGCTAGTCCAACAGGCTTCAAACAGTTTCCAGTGGAGCTGGATTTTCACGGAGGTTTAACAGGGCCCACGTTAGGAGCAAGGAGATGGCCAAACAGATGAGAAGCTATGTCCACTCCCTATACACACTTCAACTAGAGGAGGGCTGCTTTTATCAGTTTTGTGTGGCAGATTCACTTATGGCTTAGTTCCTCAAAATTAAAAAGGTTTATTTCAATCACTTTTGAAAAGCTTAAATACCACTCATCTATTCCAACTCTCATTTCAAAAATAACTCAAATCCAAAGATAAAAAACTGATTTTCTCTACATCACACAACTAGCTAATACAATGCAGTACTGTATTTAAATATGACACTCAATTTCTTAACTCTAATCTTCAAATGTCTTAGTGCCCCATCTCAGTGTCTCAAACTTTATTGTGCATGACAATCAACTTACAGGGCTTGTTAAAAAAGCATACTTCCAGAATCCATCCCCAGAGATCCTAAAGAGAGCAGACTGGGGCTGAGGCACAGGAACCTGAGTTTTTAATAAGGACCACGAGTGAGTCTGACACAGGTAATCCTCACATCACATTTCTATAAGCACTGCACCACACACGAACACCACTCAACTTGGAAGCTCATCTAAATTTTAGATACAAAGTGCTCTCTACAAAAAAGAAATAGTGTGCTTTTCCTTTAATGGAATACATTCCAACAGGAGACTGTCTGGACTCGTCTTGCTACTTTTGTGAACTCCCTGAAAAATCCCACATGATAAGGCTTATTTTTCTGTGTTTTACCAAACACAGTACATGTTATTTACAACTTCAAAGTGGGCATCGGTTTTCTATTTAGACAAGTGAGTGTTGAGGAGGTCAAGGAGCATGTACCTGTTACTTCCTTTAAAATTTTAACCTAGATTAGTGAAAATTTAAGAGTTAAGAAAAAAAGACTATGAATCAAGAATTTACCTAGTTCTGTCTCTTGTCAAACATATCATCTAAGGGGGATAAACCTTAGAAAACCAACCGCTTAAGGAAAAGGCTTTATATATTTACATAGGTTCAAAATGTAAGAAAATGTTTCAGGATTCTATGTAGATTTTAATATTAACTGTTTCAAATTAAAATTTGGGTAGTGAGAATAATTTCAAATCAAACTGAGAGAGCAAATGTATTCAAAATGTTTTTAAGTATAATTTGTGCTTCATTTATAGTTCATTCACATATAAAAATGAATTAGAGTTCATATATAAAGTTCCTTTTATAATCTAGAGTCATCTAAGAAGGCTTATTGTAACATAAAACCATAGATTTACAAATAAATAGAATATTGCTGTATACCATAAAAGACAAACATAATCTATAAGAAAGTTGGAAAGCAAAAAAACCAAAGCTAAGAATAAATCAAAGACAAAACATTTTCTTTCAGTATACAAACTCACCTTCGAATACTGATATTTGAATGAATGTCTATGTATATAAACGTACCTTTAGGAGTATACATGCCTTGTTGCATAGAACCTCCAGGTTCAAACACAGGAGCCTTAAAATCAGCTACAGCTGATAAAACTGATTCAAAGCTATAACTGCCTGGAATAATGCCACTTTTGGGATTTGGATTTTCTGGAATATGATGTATGTGTCAAGAAAAATATAATTAAAGACTAAAAGCCAGATTTATAATCTTACCAAGGTACTCTATCTAGTTTCTAACTACTTTTGCTAAAAAAGGCAGTGTGATTGGTTGTAATACATAAAGTCAGCCACAAGAGGGCTACATAGTACAACAGTTCAATAATAACTTTTTATTAATTGCAAATTTTTTAATACTTTTAATCTAGAAGCCTACTTATAAATTATATATTGAAGTAGCTCCCAAGTATATTTTCCCCAAAACAAATTAATCGAATTTCAATAAGCGAAAAAATAAATTTAAAAAAAATTAATTCCTATTGTCATCATTTTGCAAATAATGAATTTTCCCTTAGAAAATCAGAGAGTATGCTAAAAATTAACCAATATTTTTATGAGCAAAGATTGTTTTTCCAAAAACACAAAATGTCATCTTCAAAGAAAAAGAAAAAGATGCTAAGCAAATTTTTTTAAATGAAGAAACCAGAAAACCACAGATTCTTTCCTATTAGCTTCACATTAAAATATGTAATTCTTTAAAATTCAGAGTTACAGAGAATGCTTTTGCTGTGTTACAGCACTATACATAGTATACAATTTTTTTAAGAAATCATGGAATAATATCAAATTGATGCTGCTTATGAAAATCCAAGATTCAAACAGGCATTACAATAGAAGCTATTTTACAAAATTTCAGGAAATTATTCCAAAATATTCACAATATACAAACTAAACTTAGCCAAAAATTTGCAAAATAAATTATTATCACAAAGTAACATGATTGTCTTTATCTAACATTTTATTAACAATAATAAAGTGTCCACTACATGCTCAGTCCTATACAAAGAACTGTAAGTGTTCAAAGTTTGTAGACAATAGTCCTTGCACTTAAAAACCTCTTGGTTTTTTACTGGATTCTAAGAAAAAATCATCAGAATGTTTAAAATTCGGGTAATGATAATTATAAGGTATACCACTAAATTTTAACTATGAATTCCAGACAACCTATATGAAGTAGACCTAGCAGCCTTTTACAAAATGTCGAGCTTCCTTTCACTGACGTGGGCCTAGAAGGTCAGATCCTGGGCGCCCAAAGCCTTCGGTTCTGAGGTCTAATTGAGGTCTAACAAGAGCTTCCTGACAGCAGACAATCAGAGGCCAAAACATATGCCACTAGCCCTGAACACATAGTTGAACAGACAATTGGAATTCTTTTCCATACTATTTTTCAACTTCAAAAAAAAATTTTAATCAAAAGAGTGGTATGTCTTTAATTTGTAAAAATTACTTATTATTTAGATCCTGAAACTAACAGAAAATTAAACTTTTAAAAGGATATGAGGTCCAGCAATGAACTATGTGTTCTGTCATTCATACACAGCTGGGCTACCATCTCTGCCCTAAGAATCTCATCATCAGACATGCCTAAAATAATTAAAAACAGAATTAATAAATATTAATACATATAAATTATAAAGAAACAACTTACCTCACATTTTAAGCTGTTTTACCAAAACTGAGATGCTTTCAAGAATTAAAGAATGCAATGCCTCAAATATAACTGCAGTTTACTACCCTGAAGTTTGCAATTCCCTTAAGTCAAGGGTATTTTAAAGGATATTCTAAAAGAAGTATCAATTATACAACATATCAAGAGTTTGAAATACTGTTTAAATATATCCACATCATTTCCTTTTTTCCATAAGCCACTTACTAACACTGGGCGAGGGGAGGAAAAGGAGGAGAATAGGTAATACCCAAGCAAGCGTTATTAGTATGAGTGCTTTTTACCTAAATGTAAACGCAGACTCAAAAGAATCACAAGAAATGTAAGAGCGCCTTCTAACATCGATCTCTCATGCTCTGCATCAAGTACTATGTTTTGATGTTGCGAAGCCATTGTCAACAAATCCACTACCTTAAATCTGTAAGAAATATTGGAGACAGATTTAAGTTATAAACAAAATTAACTTAAATTCCAAATACTTCCTAATACTTGTCTTTAAAAAATTATGCTTACCTTTCAAAGACAGAAGAAATAAAATAATCTGGGTCAAGTCTAGAAGCACAAACCTTTAAAAGACAAAAAAAAAAAAACCCACAAACTTTATTTCTCAATTCAGTTTTACTTCTTATATTAATCATTTTTTTTAATTTTCTGAATCTTATGATGTTTTGACACCTTGGAAAGCCTTACAGACCCAGGAGAGACTACCCCTCTCAGGGCTAATTCCTAAAGATAGTAAACAATTTATCTGGGAAAAAGCCTCTTATATGCAAGTCAATTACCCCTTTATCTAACACTCACATACCAAGCCAGTATTCCCACTACCCTAAATCAATCCAGGATCAGGTATCAGATAGCTGGGGACAGACCCTATGCCCCAAAGCCAACCAGAATTATTCAAACTAGCCAATTCTGAAGTGTTTACCCTTGTCTTTCCTGTGGAAACCCCAATAAAGGTTCTGCTCTAGTAATTCCCCCCTTCTTGCTTCTGCCTCATGACCAAAATCTAATGCTTCCTCTGTGGTCCTGCGTGATGTGGCATACCCCCTTCTATTGGGAAGTGTAATAAATTCTTCTTTCAATAGCAATGATCTCTCTGTGTTATCGCTTAGCCACCTTTACAAATTAAAATCCTGGGGGTACAAATGAGACACTTCTAAAAGTGCATCTGCATTATCAAGCTGGCTTACCTGTAAGAGGTAAATGTCAGGATCAATCATGGAATTACAGAAATGAGACTGAACATAGGTCATGGCTTGTCCTTTGATCTGCAGACCATTTCTTACCCACATATTGCTGTGGATTTCAGCAAGACTTGCCTAGTAAAATAAAAATTACATAAACTGGACAAAGAAGTCACCTGAATTCAATCTTCATAATATCATGCTATATTGAACAATCATTTCAAAATATTTTATAGTTTAATTACAGTATGAGCCTGACATTCTGTCCATTGTTAGTTTAAGATACTCAAATCAAATATATACTTTAAGATTTTTAAGTGCTTTATATAGTCCCTTCTTTTGGAGTTTATATGTGAGTTAGTTTTCCATGATGACTCCTGGATAGAGTTATAGCAATTTTCACTGAAATCTTTCATGAGGAATCAGTGACACTTACATTTAATTCTCCTCCTCAAAAAAAGGCATACATAAAGCTTAAAGAAACACAGGAATAAGCATAAAACAAAGCTAAGTTTTCAAAGTCAATGAATACAACCTATATCTTTAATTCACCCCAACTCAACCTTCAATCCAAACTAGTCACTTTCCAAATAAGAAAGGTCAGAGAGGGTCAGATCAGAATAAGTTTTACTATGTTAATATTTAATTATTCATGTATTCATGCTCTGTATCAATAAAAGCTAAGCACAGTCATAACTTCATCTCCTACTTGTTCCTAACCCCCATAGTTAAAGTTTGAATAATGATTAACAAATCTAAAATTGCCAGAAAAACGAATTGAAGTGCAAATTCCTCTAATGTACATAAAAGGTTGGCCCACAAAATTACAGTGTTAGAGCTTAAAGAAACCACAGGGCTTACGAAGGCTAATTCTTCTCTCTTTTCTTTCCTCTCACTTTACAGATAGGGAAACTTCTTAGTTCAAGTAGGTGAATTACACCCAGAACAATGTGGATAATGAAACAGTGGTGGCACCAAGGCTAAACTCTATTAGGTCTCCTGACTCCCAAAACAATGCTGTAAAACTCCCCTATAAATAAATATAATGAAAAGAATTCCTGGAAAAATTATAACTAAATTTAAATTATTTATAACTAAATAATAATGGCAATAACATCAAACTAAGTTAAAAAATTTTTTTCAAACAATGATAAAGGTATAAAAATAAATTAAAGGAAGAATCAAATATTCAATTCAAAACACTTTAAAAACCTGAATACATACTTGAATTTGGAGTGGGTGAATCATTAGTTTCATTAACATTTCCTGATCCGGTAAAACAGAATCCAAATCTAGTTCTTGACATTTCACAGCCTAAAAATTATAATTAAAAAAATAACTAATTTAATACTTATTTTCTAATTTTTTTTTTTAAAGAATGATTTAATGACAGTCTTACCTTACTCAAAAACATAGCATAGTAACGATGTAGTGGCAAATGAAAAGTGACTTGGTTAGGTGCTGGCTGGAATAAACAAACAAAATCCACAAGTCAAAGAATGTTTTACAGAAGTTCCAAGAAGGTTTTAAAATGCTAAAACCATACTTTCACCTTGATTTAGCCCTATATTTTTTCATCAAAACTTAAAATTTTAGAAGATTCAGCTTTAAAATCACTGTAGATAAAATAATTCCATTTTTAGACACCTAAATGAAGTTCCTTGAAGGCAAAAATTGCATACAACTTGGAATCCTCTGAAACATCTAGAACAGAACAAGGGTGAGAAAGATTTCCCTTTACAGTAGGGCATTTGGGAATCTGCAAATGCATGCATACCAACCATAATGATAATAATAAGACAATAATTGAGCAAACAATCACTGAGCACTTATTATGTACCTATGCTAGGCACTTTATTCACATTACCTCATTTAAGCCTCACAAGAACCCTATGGGGACGGAACTATTAATATTCCCATTTTTATAAATAGGGAAATTCAAGCTTAGAAAACTTAAGTAACTTCCTAAAGGTAACAAGCAGTGAACTGACGAGCTAGCTTGTACTCTATTGTTATATTTACAGTGGTAACAGGCTCTTACCACAGTCCTAAACTAAGTGTAGGTGAAGGGCTTGCCGAGGTGCCTTGACAAGGAGGTGAGATGCTCCCCATATCAATGCTGAACACACGACCTCCATGAGAAAGCTTAGTACATTGAATGTCAACTATAATTTTATACATATATGTCATATATATATATATGTCATAAGATGTGGAATACAGCATAGAGAATAGAGTCAATGGAATTGTAATAGCTATATACGATGTCAGAGGGGTAGTAGATTGGGGGAGAGGGGTTATCACTTTGTGAGGGA
>NW_017731616.1:287021-295253 GCF_001890085.2 Hipposideros armiger | reverse complement strand
AAAGACATTTGGGGCACCAATGTATAATAAAAGTACAGGCAGCATCAAAGTCAAATAGGTTAAACAAATCAGCTACATATATAAATTACTCAGGGCCTTTAACAAAAGCTAAAGTCTCACATTCATTGTTGACTGTTCCTTCATCATGCTCAATCTCCATATCCTGTTCATTCTTCCTTGATATTATCATGTAGGTTCACTCCTATTTGCCCATATTTCTGCTACCATCCTGATCAAATATTATTTACCTAGTTTCCTAGCCAACAGTCACCCTGTTTTAAATTATCCACATAAGATTTAGCTTTATAAAAATATTATTTTAGGGCCGGCCGAGTGGCGCGATGGTTAAGAACTCGCTTGGGACGCCAGAGGGCCCCGGTTCGGATCCCACATATGAGGGCCAGTGAAACTGCCCTCCGCAGCTGAGATGCTGAACAACAGCTCAACCTGGAGCTGGGCTGCCATGAGTCGCCGGCGACGGCGTGGGCTGCAGTCTCTGTGCCAACTTGGGCCAGTGAAGCAACATCCTCCACAACTAGATTGAAGAACAAAAAACGACAGCAACTTGTCTGTTCCTCTTCCCCCAACTCCCCAGCACTGTTCCCATCCCCCCAATTCCCCAATAAAAAATCTTAAAAAAAAAAAATGATTAAGATGGTAAATCTTATAAAAATATATATATATTATTTTACACATTCTGTTCCCTATCTCTTACTGAAAAAAAACTTAATGGCACTTACAAGTTACCATAAATAAACTATCATAACCAAACTAAAGTGGCAGATAATTCATGAATAAACAAACTTCTAAAACCAAATGCTGAAAAAGGGGGGGGGGGGAATCCAAACAGTTCTCCCATTTTATCAAGGGTTTGGGTGAAAGGGTACCATTATACCCTCTAAGATGGCACAAGTGTAAACTGACTCAACTTTGCCAGAGAACAATTTGAAGAGGAGGTATCAAGAGTCTTTTAAAACGTGGCTAACTTCATTTCCAAATACAGCATATTTAATAATCTGCTCAGATCACTTCTCTCCCATCTCCCCATCACTAACACACCCATCCAAGAAAATCAGTGTTCATTCTGACCTACGCTAGTTTTATGATCTTGAGCAAATTACTTAAATTTTTAGGCTCAGTTTCGCCATATGTAAAAATAAACTACTGCCTGGATACAATTTCTCATTATCACATAACCAAATTCATCAAGCTTGATAATCCAAATTCATCCTCAAGACAATTGTCAGAATAATCCTCCTAAAATATTGCCTTTCATATCAACATCATATCACTCCTCCCTCCTGAATCACCGTCTTCTGTTGGTTTATATGACATAAATTCTTCTGGCTTTCTCTTCTCCCTCCATATTTAAATGTTAGTTCTTTCTTTAGGGTCCACTGCTGTTCTCTTCCTGCTTGATCTCATCCCATTGCATGGCAATAAATATCTATATTCCCAAGGGTCTAAAATGTATAACCTTAGTCTTCTAAGACTTCTCTTTGAGCACAAGAGTCATATAGCCATATATTCCAACTCATTCCAATTGCTTATTCACCATTTCCAGTTGGATGTTTCATAGGCATCACAAACTTAACATATCTAAAACTAACTCTGATCTCTCTAAATCTGCTTTTCTATCAATCTTTTCCACCTCTGTAAAATATTACTCCCATACATAGTTACCCAAAAGTCTTTCCCTCTCACTTATCAATAACATACAATCCAACACTAAGCCTGTTGACTATACTTCCAAAATACATCATCAATATCCAAAATGCATCTTGAATACACCTTGAATTTCAAACCTGAATTTCCTAGCTAAACCAGGGGTTGGCAAACTGNAAAGAGAGAAAGAAAGAAAGAAAGAAAGAAAGAAAGAAAGAAAGAAAGAAAGAAAGAAAGAAAGAAAGAAAGAAAGAAAGAAAGAAAGAAAGAATTAGTACAGTATATGTCATGGGCGTTTGGCATCCTTGTGAATATTATAAAATTTGTATTTTAAATCTGTGACTCCCATGGGTTACACTATCACTGTAGAGTAAAAGTACACAACAGTTTCCCTTCTTAAACAAACAAGAAAAATTAAAAATTAAAGAGGTACTATTTGTTTTTAATGCTTTCACAAATTTTTAGTAAAGTTTTTTCATGTTAGAAAATTTTATCCACAACATTCAGATAATTATACTAATGCAATATCAGTATAGTTATAAAGAGCTGCGATATGTCACCATCCCTGAAAGAGTTTTTTTCCAAAACCAATATGAGAATAACATCCTCCTCAATATATGAATTAGTGGCTATAGAAAATTATTCTAATAAAGTGTGCTTTCCATAAAAAAAAATTTGTGACACATGCTACAACATGGATGAACCTTGAGGACATTATGCTAAGCCACTCACAAAAAGACAAATACTGCATGATTCCACTTATATGAGGTACTTAATCAAAATCATAGAGACAGAAAGTATAATGATGATTGTACAGGTTGGAGGGGTGAGAGAAAATGGGGAGTTTAATGGGTATAGAGTTTCAGTTTTGCATTCAAAAAAACCTTAATTAACTAACACATCTCTCTATTTAAACCTCCATATGCTGCCAGGAGGTAGTCTCACCAAAACATTACTTTAATCAGTATTTAGTCCATTCACAATCTTTTAATGGTTCCCTGTAGTTTCTAACCTCCTGACAACCTTCTACCTCTTGAGAAGACAGGGCTTACCTCTCCTGCCTCATCTCCGATCACATAAACTCATGTACCACAGGTAGTATCCCTAACCCACCAAGCTTCTGTATCTTTGTATACGTATTTCCTCTGCCTCAAATGATACATATCCCTTACCCACTGGATTAACCTATATTTTAGACTGCTTAAATGACATTTCTACTAGGAAGCTTTTCCTGGGTCCCTCAGGCTAACTCAGATGCTCCACTCTATTCTCCACAGCACCTGGTCATAACTTTATGGAAGCACCAAAATCAAATTAATCATTTACTTGTATTCCATTTCCTTAGATTAGAAACTGTTACATCACTGTACCCTCAATGTTCATAACATAGTAAACATTCAATAAATATTTGCTGGATGAATGTATGTTCTACTTCCCTCTTTTCAGGGGACTCTAGTCAAACTACCTTGCTACATCCTATAAATGTTGCCCTACATTATATTCATGTATTTGAGGGTTCTTAAATGACCTACCTTATAGGAAAATTTATTCCATCTCTGTTTTCGATCTGGTTGATTTTACTTAATTCAGTTAAAAAAATATTACTTGCTTAATCTGTGGATTACCATAGTAACTTCTGATATCCACCCACAAGGATGGAAGAACAATATTCATTACACATGTAATATGTGCCTCTTAGTCAATCCTCATTGGCTAATATTATCCTCAATAAACAGATGAGAGGATGGGCTCCGCAATGCTTTAAAAAAAAAAAAGAAAAAAGAAAAAAACCCTGTCCAAAATAATATAGCTAATTGGCTTGTGGCACAGCCATAATTTACACTCAGGTCTGCCTAACTCTAAAGCTCTTTACTGACAATAGCCAATTTAGTCGAAATATGACCAAAGAGTTGAGATGTGAGCTCTGGTCCCAGAACTACCTGTAATTTGCTGCATAACTATAGGCAAGTCACTTACTATCTCTGTATATCCACTTCACATCTACAAGAGAGTGGGTGATAACAATATTTTCTCTATTTCAGAAGGTTATTTTAAAGAATAAATATGTCAAAGCACTTTAAGAAGCAAAAAAAAAAGTTTAAACACCATAAAAACCATAACCTATTGATTCCTTAAGTTCTATACTTATTTTCTCTTAAAAATATATGTAAATTCTTTACAACATTCAAAACATGTTTCTGTGTGGAAAACAAATGTACTACTTCCTTGAGTTTACCTGCTCTGTATACATGACTCTAACTGTCCTTAAATCCATCCCTGAGTTCAACCATGGATGAATTTCATGTCAAACACTTAACTACATAACTGTCTGTGTGTAATGTAATTTTTCCTTACTTCAGTCTGCCTGTTGTCTTAATGAGACTACCATTTCAACAATACGTCCTAAAGTTTCCAATACCATTGAGAACTGGATTGAGCAAACTCTAGCTGAAGCTCCATCTGAGGCACTGATCCTAGATGGGGTGAAGGGATAAAGCAAGTTGAAAGAAGGATGGAGCTCTGGAAGCTGGAAATGTTTTCTCTGAATACTGACTCGTTACCATTTATATAAACAAAGTTTAAGCTTAAAAACCAACATTTAGACAAGATAAGAATCATGGTGATTTGGTGAAAGCAGAATCAGAATCATAATGGACAAACTCCAGGTTGAAGGCTAAAAGCAGACACAAATGTTGGAGATAAATTAGTTTGGGCAGGGAGGATTAAAGATAGCAGGGGGCTCTTCCCTTCATGAACAATTCAGTCCTAAAGCCATTAGCGGGTGGGGTTAAGGGAGGAAATAGAGCAAAATAAGCTACTACAAGTGAGGAACCCAAAGTGGGATGTCAGAGCCCAGGGTGAGTAGGGTAACTTGGGGAGGGGGTGATGAGATGAGATGAGGTGTCTGATGTGGGGGGAGGGGGATGGTATGAAATGTCAAAGGTCTTCAGGGTGAAAAGAGTATCTGCACAGAAGTGGGTGTGTGGTTTAACAAAGGGTGTGGTGTGGCACAGGCAGCCAGGTCTGAGCAGAGTCCAAAGGGCATCCACACGGCAGGGAAGCCCAATGCAGTACGTCAGAGACCATCAAGGTGAGGAGGGCATCCATATGGGCACTGACCTGGGATGAGGAGGCAGAGCCTGACAGAGGCAAAGGGGCAATGACACAAGAAGTTATCCTGGAATAGGGAATCAAAATACAAGCACGGTGAGATTATCCACTTGTGCCAAGGCCCAATGTGGGCATCAGAGCCAAAGCAAGATGAGAGCATTCAAACAGAGACAGAGCCTGGTGTGGGAATTCAAAACACAAGCAGGATGAGAAGAGCTTCTTCACAAAGGGGTAGTCCACAGTGTGAGGCAGACCCTAACAGGATAGGGAGGGTGTCCACATTGAGGGCGGCGGGTGGGGGAGCAGTTGACAGAGTGCAGGGAGAAGAGTGTATTCATGCAGAGGGAAGGGGGAAGGGAGGCAGCAGAGATGAGAAGTCCTGTGATGTTATACTAGAATTTAAAACATCAGTTTGAATTCACAGCTTTCAATATATATACTAGATAGAGAAATAAATATAGATGCAAATACGTGTATACGCGTACATGCATGTATTTCTAACTTCTGTTCACTGAGAAGGACTGAGAGCAGTGAGGCCCCAATAACAATGAGCACACCATGCACCCAGATCTTGCCTTCTAAATACTGTTCTCTACTAAGGAATCAGGGATCCTGAAAGAAATGACTGATTCCAGGAATAGAACAGGGAAAATATAGGTGAACCTGAGACATCTTGTTGGGCCACAAAGAATGAAAGTGCTCAAAGATTAATGGGACAAGTCAAAAGGACTCAGAAACCAGCTCAAAGGGGCTCTCGCTGGCCAAATCTGAAACAGTTTGAGCATCAAATAACTAGTAAGATTATAACCCATCAAATAAAATAGAAATTATGAATCCCTAGAGATAAAAATTAAGTAATGAATTGAAAGTTAGGTGAACAGGGCCGGCCGAGTGGCTCAGTTGGTTAAGAGCTCGCTCAAGAGTTTGAGCTCTGAGCAACAGCGGTTCGAGTCCAGCCCGAGCTGAGCAGCCGCTGAGCTGCCACCAGGTAGCAGGATGGCTCAGCTTAAAAAAAAAAAGAAAGTTAGGTGAACAGACTGATACAGTTACATAGCTTCAAAGTGCATCCTCGCAAAATATTAATTACAATGAGAAAAAGGGTAACTCTGTGGTGAAGAAGTCTGGCTGGCACCATCCTAATCAAATGATCAAAGAGAACGCCATCAGTAATAAAACAAACAAAAATCATAAACCACCACATAGGGTGCAGTGAAAAGACTTCAATATCACTTCTATAGTATTCTCGCAAAAGGTTCATAATCTGAACCTAATCATGAGACAACCCCAATTAAGGGACGTTCTACAAAATAACCAAGCTATACTCTTCAAAATGTCACTGTCCTGAAAGGCAAAAAAAGAATGAGAAACTATTCCAGAAGGACACTAAAGCCATAATAACTAAATGCAACATGGGATTCTGAATAAGATCCTACAAAGTACATCACTGGACAACTGGTAAATGCTATTACATATATCAAAACGATACATACCTCATCTACGAAGTTAATAGCATCAAACCAATCTTGAAGAGCTTCAATGCAGTATCTAACAACATTTCTTGTATATTCTTGAGTTTCCTAAAACAATAAGTTATATAAATTTTCAGTGTACATATATATTTTTTCAACTCCAAATTATATGCAATACATAAAAATAAGTTATATGCATTGTATATATAATGGTAAACTTTTTTTTTTCAAAATAACATTTTCCATTTCAAGAAGTCATCCCTTCACAAACTAATAGTAACAACCAATAACAATTAAGAAAATTAAAGAACACAATCTGCTACCGTTTATATAACATATTCCTTAAAATAAATCAAAACTGAAATAGATTTATTTCTAAAAACCAGGTTCCATTTCACAAGATCCCAAAAATAGAAGTTCCCTAATGTTACTGTTTAAGAGGCACAGAGTTTACTTTGGGGTGATGAAAAAGTTTTAGAAATGGATAGTGATAATGGTTGCACAACACTGTGAAGGTACTTAATGTCACTGAATTGGACACCTAAAATTGTTAAAAAGGTAAATTTTATGTTACATATATTTACTACAATAAAAAACAAAAAACAACAAAAGAGGGCTGAATATATATGAGTACTGTAAATAGCCTGTGAGTACCTTTGTTTGCAACAGAAATTAGAAGAAAAAAAAAGATAAGTACACTCCACTTAAAATAAGAGTTTGTGATAGAAAATTATAATGTTTTATAGAGAAATAGATCCAGTGAAATAGGCAAGTGTTAAGTTAAATGAGAAAATAAATCACGATAGCCTCTCTTCATAAAATGGGAAAGGACTTTGAATAGACATTACTCCAAAGGAGATCTACAACTGGCAAATAAGCACATGAAAAGATGCTCAACACTATCAGTCATTAGGAAAATACAATCGAAGTCACAATAAGATACCAATCCACACATACTAGGATAGTTATAATTTTTAAAACATAAAATAAAAAGTGTTGACAAGAATGTGGAGAAATTAAAATTCTCATACATTGCTGGTGGGAATGTAAAATGGTGCAGCCACTTTGAAGTTAAACATAGTTACCAAGCAATTCTACTCTCATGTGCCCAAGAGAATTAAAAACATACATTCACACAAAAACTTGTATACCAGTGTTCAGAGAAGCATTATTCATGTTAGCCAAAAAAATGGAATCAACTTATGAATGGACAAGTAAAATGTGGGATATCTATCTATCCAATGGAACACTATTCAGCCATATAAAGGAATGAAGTACTGACTGATACAACACAGTTGAACCATGTAAACATTATGCTAACTCAGGGGTCAGCAAACTGGGCTCACGAGCCACATGCAGTTCTTTGGGTATGTACATGTGTGAATTTTTCTTATTTTAATAAAGATATAATTAATACTACTACTTGTTATAATATTAGTTTAAATTTTCCTTATTTGTAAAAATATATTTATGGCTCTCGAATAATTTTTAAATTGTTGTGAGGGACAGGATTGGCTCTTCCATCTCAAAAGTTTGCCGATCCCTATGCTAAGTGAAAGAAGCCAGACACAAAAGGCCAAATACTGTGTGATTCCATTTACAAGAAATGTCCAGATTGGGTAAATTCTTAGAGACAAAAGGGAAATCAGTGGTTTCCAGGGGATGAGAAGAGGCTGGAATAGGGAGGTATGAGATTTATTTGGGGGCTGATAAAATGTTCTGGAATTAGTGGTAATGGTTGCACAACTTTGTGAATATGCTATCAACTACTGAACTGTATATTTTAAAATAGTTAAAGTGGTGACTTTTATGTAATGTGAATTTTATTGCTATAAAAAATGTTTTTAAAATAGACATTTGGGAGCCAGCTGAGTGGCGCGTTGGTTAAGAGATGGCTTGGGACACGGGCTCTGAGCAGCAGGGCCCTGGTTCGGATCCCACATTAGGGCCAGTGACGCTGTGCCCTCTACAGCTAAGATGGTGAACA
>NW_017731616.1:254085-283361 GCF_001890085.2 Hipposideros armiger | reverse complement strand
AAAAGAATCAATCACTTTCCTACTGAAAGTAGGCTATTCCATTCTATTGGGTTGTCGGAAAAGTCAGGATGTATTTTTCTATGTTTTTTGTTGCAAAAATGTGTCATGACTTTTCGACAACCCAATATCTCCCCTTCTACCCACACCAACCCCAGATTTATTCTTCACATAGCTGGCTCCTTCATATTCTTTCTTCAGAAAGGCCATCCTTGATCCTCAAATCTAATCAGACACCACACTCCTTACTCTCACAGTAACCTGTTACTATCCTATAGAGCACTTACAAAACCTTACAAAATAAATCTATGTCTTTAAGTACTTAATATCTATATCTCCTATTAGCCTGCTTCATGAGAGCAAGAACCATGTTTACTTGGTTCAACACCAAAAACCCAAGCATCTAATTAGTATCTAACACAGAATAGCATTCAATAAATATTTTTCAAATGTATGAACAAACAAACCTCATGTGACAGATTTTTGATAAGTGCTACAGTAGAAATCAAACAAGGTAATACAAAAAAACAACAACACTGAGACATACACTGGAATCATAAATCTGACTGAAAGAACTTAAATGAACAGATTACACATCAGCTGAGTCTTATGAGTAGAGTTTCTGAAGAGCTAACACCAGTGGTTCTTCACAGTAGTTAGAATCACTGCTGAGGTCCTACTGCACATTAAATAAATAAAAATCTCTGACAGTAGGACTTAGGCACATGTATTTTTAAAGTTTCTCAGATGATTCTTGTGTAAAAGAAGCACTGTACTAAGCAGAGAGAATCAGAGAGCATATGCCAAAAAAGGGACTAGCTTGAACAAAAGCACAGAAATCATGAAAGAACACTGCATGTTGACAAGTAAACGGCATGGAGGTAGAGGGGGTATAGGAAAAATTATGAGAGACAAGTTGAGGGCAGTTTATGGAGAATTTTAAATGCTGTATAGGAAACACAGACATTATCCTGTAGACAGATGAGAAGTTGAATGATTTTTAAACAAAGAAGATATGCACAGAAGTTAGAAGAGTAACTTACATATTGGGACAGGTGACAGTAGGAAAAAATCTAGAGGCAGGAAAACCAGTTAAGAAATTACCTTAACAACCCAGATTGTTTAAATATAAAGAAATAAATTAAGACAAAGGGCAGAGTGGTAGGAAGACTTTCTGAAATGGAAGAGAGAATTTATGGCATCTGATTACAGGTTGAACACAGCTAGGGGAGGTTTCTGTGTTAGATAACTGCCATCATTTAAGATACCATTAAATGACATAAAGGGCACAGTCTGAGCAGATGATTTTTCAAAGTTAGTTAGGGACCTATAGTATAGTCAGTACCTATAAGGAGATCTACATGAATAAACAGAGCTGTTGGAAATTTGAACGTGACTAGACTGTAACAAAGGTGTGAGTCATTTAGAGAATAGCTTAAGTCATGAGAGAAAATATCTGCTTAAAGGAACACATACATTTAAAGAATATGTGGAAGAGAGCTCATAAGAACCCTGTGAAGAAGGGCAGGCTTTGCTGTCCCATTCCCATTTCGTTTTGTTTTACTGTAAAAATCAAGAAAAAGACCGAAAGTGAGAAGTTCAAATACTTTTAAATGAGTTGACCAAGTCACCTAAATAGAAAGAGGCAGAGCCCAGAATAGGGTTTCAAAATATTTCCACTATAAAATCTTGTCCAGCGTGCTTATTGGTACAGGCTAGCAGGCTGGATTTCCTGGCATCCATATAGCAAAATCTTAGTCAAGTCCTTGTTTAGTAGGATCAGAGGGTTCTATTTTTCTGAATTGCTCAAGGTTTCTGATGAATTATCAAACAAATATTTCAAAATGCAAAAGTAAAATACATATTTGTACAGAAAGACATAAATACATGAGCATTTTCTTATCCAATTATAAGAATTTATGTTGAGGCTATGCTACCTACCCTTAGATTCTTTTTATAAACAACTGAAGTTGTATGAAATGTATACTGATTTGCTGCTTGGAATCTTAGAAGTCTAAAACTTTATTGAGGACTATCCTTATCCCTTGAAAGACAAGAAGCACTAGGCAACTAACTGCTAATAGGTAAAATGAAACAATAAAGATAAATGTAGACTTATAAAGCTGCAAATTTTCACAATAAAGTATGGCTGGGAAGATCTGATAATATAAATGAATTCCAACCTGCCTAAGAATAATAATTACTGTCTTAAGTCAGCTTTCACAGAGCTGAGTTCAGAATTAAACATTGCAACATTATTATTATATACAAGTAACCAATCAATGTTTTCACATCTTTTTCTTAAATAATTATTTTAAAGGTAAATACAAAAATAAACAAAAATATTTTCAACATACCCTAACTTTACAATGTGATAAGAGCCCCCACATTGGCTGTGCACAGGCCTCAAGTTCAGCAGCAAAGGCAGCATAGTAGGTCTGAGACTCAAATTCCACATGCTCATTTAGTTCTCGCTTGTTTAAGTTCATACCTTGCAAAAATTAAAACAGATTTAAACCTTGCTAAATAAAAGCAAGTATTCATGTTAAAAATCAAGTAAAATACTTCCTAGTACCAAACACATTTTAACATGCACACAAATGGCATAAATGATACAATATGTACAAAAATAAGTAAATTGTTAAAAACAAAACAAGTTAGTCCTTTTGGGGTTCTTTACAAACTAGGTTTTCTTAGAAATACTCTGTGAATTGTCTCTTTCTTGTATAACATAATTGGAATATTAAATAAGAAAGTCGAAACTATTATAATTGATGCTAGCTAAAATTTTTATGAATCTTTCTTGGAGAATAGATTAGAAACTTCCAGATTAATGGTTTAAAACACTAAAATAAATTATGTTCTTGTTCTTCTGTTTCTTTTTTAATAATTTGACATTTTAATAATTTGACATTTTTAATAACTCTGATACGTTTTCATGAATACTTTATTAAAGTACTTGCAAATATCAATTAATTAAAATAAGACATTTCACATACAACCTGAATGATGTACTATTATCTTTTAATTAGTATTTGATAGTTCGGTATTAGGCGTTTGGTAAAGAAATTAACAAAAAAGTAAAATTCATACCTTGAAAGAAAGATACAAAGTTCATCCATGTAACTAACAAACCATGGTCCTCCAAAAATCTCTTAGCCACACTTTGATGAGAAAGGATATTAATAAAATCACTGACAAGAGGCCAATAAGTGTTATTCTTCAGTAATGCTTCTCCACAGTTCACTACCACATGTAAACTATTTTCTTCATCTAAAACAAACACACAGCCCAAAAATAAGTAAGTTTAAAAAAAAAACTTCACCAATGATATAGGCTATACACTTTAGAATCTGAGACACCTAAGAACCTTATAAGAACCCTGTGAAGAAGGGCAAGCTTTGCTGTCCCATTCCCATTTTATTTTGTTTTACTGTAAAAATCAAGAAAAGGACTGAAAGTGAGAAGTTCAAATACTTTTAAATGAATTGACCAAGTCACCTAAATAGAAAGAGGTAGAGCCCAGAACAGGGTTTCAAAATATTTCCACTATAAAATCTTGTCCAGCGTGCTTATTGGTACAGGCTAGCAGGCTGGATTTCATGGGATCCATACAGCAAAACGGATCCCAGCCTGCCATTTAATACCTATATGGCATTAGGCGTGTTACTTATACTGAATCAATTTTCCCATCTGTAAACTGTAAAAAGACACATATATTAAGGGAATTAAATGAAATGTTAATATAACATTTAGCACATCATTATAACAATCCATATGTCCAACGTATTACATGATATTGAGCTACCTATGTTTATAAAACCAAATTATTTTGATTCTCATAACATCATGCAATATTTCAATTCCAATCAATAAAATATTTTTATTCCTAGCTTAATTTCATTCCATTTTAGCAATCAAATCTGCATGATTTAAGCAATATATATTTAATTGCTTTCTTCTATTCAAAGAATAAATAAATATAGTTTTTTAGCAAACAGTATTTCTTTCAAAAATAAAAGAATTGAAAACATATATAAAATTATTTAGCCTTAAAGAAATTCCTCAAAGTTTAAATACATTGTTGGGGGAGGCGGTTATGCTTGTACAAAATCTTTACTATTAGAAGTTATAGCACATATGTGTTAGCAATCTTAAACTATTCTTATTCAACCGATTCACTGGACAAACAAGCCCCTATTTCTATAATACACAGGATGTTCAAAGATAGGAGCCTATTCCCTAGTACATGAGCTGAGGTATATGTTTATCTAGAGTCAGTTTTTGTTTCTGTTAATGCTAATTGTTCTTTTTATTATAATTATAAAATTTAAATTAAAAGTATAAAAACTGATGAAATATGAATCCATAAAGAGAGGTTATTACAAAAACTAGATCATAAGCTTTTGAGACAATAAAAGTAAGTGCCTAAGAACATGCTAAAAAAAATCTTGGAGGAGAAAAATCATAAAAGCCTAGAAAGATTTTTACGCTCAGATTGCTTCACAAAGATCTAATGTTCCTACTCTTAAGAAACTGAAACTAAAAATCACAAATGATGCTTTACAGATGTGGTATATCTAAGAAAGATGAAGGAGAACTCCAGTCAAGGAAACCATACCTTAAAAATGCTTTGCCCAAAATTAAATGATTGGAGAATGAACATGTATTTCTGTGTTTTAAATTAAAATATAGTGTTTAACATACATATGTATAATTTTTTTAATGATTCCTCACTTCAGCCAACTTTTTCAACTAACCACCTACTTGTCAAACTCATCAGTGAGGAGGGCTTATACGGAACTTCTTAATTTCCATACATTAAATTTGGGTTTCTGTCCATCAAATTATTTTACCCAACTCTTGCTTTTTAATATGAATATTTGCTTTCTTTTAGCAAGGTTTATATCTATTAATTTTTGCAAGATATGAACTTAAACAAGAGAGAGCTAAATGAGCATGTGGAATTTGAGTCTCAGACCTACTATGCTGCCTTTGCTGCTGAACTTGAGGCCTATGCAGTTAGTCGGGGCTGTAATCACACTGAACTTATATATAAGAACAGGACACATGAAGTTGCGTATGCTCTTTTTCAGTGCTTCTCAATAGGATGAGAGAGGATATAACTGAATGAGGGAGTGAGGGGTAAGGAGCTTTCTACAAATTACCCTACCTGAGATTCGGAAAAGCCCCCTGACTGACAACTACTGCCATTGTGAGTTGCTGAGCTGTTGATATTGATGGGACAGTGCTAAGGGATGCTGGGATTTAAAAACAACAGATCATTGACTTCAACTCCCTAAACCACAACTGTCTCATCTATAAAATGGAGAAAACAATATCCACTTCACAGAATTATTGGTGGTTAAATGAGATAAAAAGTACTGAGAAAAGAGCATGGCATATAGTGCGTGCTCTAAAGATGGTAGCTATCATAGTTATTAGCTAGCTATTATTACATATAAAGCAATGTGCCCTGCACTGAGCAAATATCAATTTTCAGGCTATGGTATCACAACTGAAAATAAACAGACTATCAGTATAAAGGGAAAATAGGAGGTGATATGCAAAAGGAGGCAACAATGGAACAACACAAGTCTCAATTATAAGATTTCTCCTCCACAGAAAATGGAAAGGTCCTAAGATTTAATTTGAACTACGGTTTGTTGTTATTTTTAAAGTTTAGTTCCAGGTGCCAACAAGAGAAGATACAGTCCTGTCAATGTTGGCCTGACTGAGTCATGGTTAAGAACAATGATTCTGACATCAGAAGATAAGAAGTCCTTCTTGACTCTGTCATTTACTAGCTGTATACTCTACAGCAAATGCCTTAACTTCCCTAAGCCTCAATTTACTCTTTACAGTGGAGATAGTAATAATTTCAATCTCAGCGAGTTGTTTAGAAGCTTAATTAAAACAACATATAGACAGTATTAACATAGTGTCTAGTACATAGCAAATACTCAAATAATATAAATTATTACAGGGAAGTAAAAATGAAAGACCACAGAGAAATGAGAATGTGAGGAGGTCCTAGAAATATGTGGCAGTTTGAAGAGTATCAACCATACACTTGGCAAAAAAGAAGAAAATCAAAGATCTCTCTAAAAGAACACAGAAAAAGCAAGATTTATTCCAACTTTTAAATTATAAAAGTATAGGCATATAAAAATGTCTAAGGCTGGTAAGAACAAATATATGATAAAAAATAGGGACATGTCTAATAAGTAAATGGTTAAATAAATTATGATAAAGCCATATGATATTAATACCTGCAATCATTAAAAAAAAACATGTTCTTGACACACACACTATGGTAGCATATTTTTAAAGTATGTATTCATATCTATAAATATATTCACATCACACAAAAAGACAGAAGAGAAATATCCAAGGGGAGCATCTGAGATCTTGCTCCCCAGCATGTATCGTCAGTTTGTCACAAATAAATTATTACAAAAATTCTTTAAAAAAAAAAAGAAAGAAATATCCCAAAACATTAACAAGTTATTTGTGAATAACAAAACTATAGGTAATTTTTAAGTTTTTCTTTAAATTTTGCTGAAATTTTTCAAAAATTTCTTAACAAATATGTTTTATTTTGTAATACTTTTAAGGATATCAGAAGTTTTTAAGGCTTACACAGTATATTAACAACAAAACTAGTGAAAATAATTCTGAGTTTACCTTGTAGCTCACTTTTAATAAGGCAACTTTCCATCATGTATAATAGCACAGTGACCATAATATCCAGCAGCTGACATTCTTCTGTTACCTGTCTGGCCAGCTCCTCATTGCTGAACAACTGAACACTAATATGCACAATTCTGTTAGACATTGTGTCTGATTCATGACTTTTCTTCAGTGTTTTCATAATGAAAGCATAATGCTGAACAAAAGTTTTTGTAAAAGCAACCTATAAATTTTTTAAATAGAAAGAAGACACATTAGTTTGAGTTTTATAATACATTTTCTAATATAGTATATTAACATTTTAAAACTATTATTAGTTTGTAAAGATGTCCAAGGTAATTTAAAAAATAATTTCAGTGATGATGGTAGTCTTGAATCACATGTTCCCTTTTTTTGGAACATTACCAAAATATTCTGATGGTTAAAAAATTTTTAATAGGCATTTTAAATTATTAAAATTTTAAAGCAATTACAAATACCATGGTTTAAAATACAAATTTTTACTATGCTCAAAATACACCAGTTTATTATTCTCCAAGTATATGTCTTTGTTCTGTGCAACTTTAACAACAAAATCTAAAGTTTCAGCTAACAGCTATTACAGCAGATTTCATATAACTTAACAAGGAAGTCAGTGTGATTACTCCAAAAGAAATACCTTCTCCTACCGGATCTGAAAGTTGATCATTAATCTGACAAAATACTCTTTCTATGTAATATGTACATTTCCTCTGCTGTTTTCTTAAGCAGGTATAAAGACACAAGACAATGGCATTCAAGGGTCACTCTTAAGAGTTTACACTCTTATGTAAACCATAAGAAGAACTACAACATGAAGCATTTTCTTTTCATACACTAGGCTGTGTCACTCTGCCATAGCCATATGGTGGTAACAGGTGGATCCAGACCCGCTGGGACTAGAGACTTCACCTACCTACATGTGTACGAGTCAATAATGGTTCTGTCTTTAACCGTTATGGCCAGAAACTACTAATCCCATGTACTCCCATGCCTAAACCCACAATCTAAATTCAGTTGCCCCCATTACACATTCTCATAGCATCTTGTACCTCTTGTACCATCTTGTAAGTTAGAAAACTTACTACAATTTGTAACTACATATTTATTTGTGCAATTGCATTTATGTTTGTCCCCCAGCATTCCCTTTGGATCAATCAAGTTCCATGCAAAAAGGCAACCCTTAGGAATTCTGCCCAGTAGTGGTGCTTTGCCACAGATCTACGACCCTGTGTTGGCAACAGAGGAAGCTAATGCTCTTTTATAGTATTGTATCAGTCCTCAGGGTTACAATACAATAAGCCACAACTGAGAAATACATCAAACAGATTTAGTAACGAAAAGGCAAAGAAGGGGGGAGCAAAGCTCAGAAAGGCAGGAGAAAAAAGGTGGATACCTTATACTCTTGATCTGGAAGCATGTTGAGTAAGAAAGTTACCATCTTCTGAGGAAATTCATACTTTATAGTCCAAAACAATAGTTCTTCTAGGAAACTTTTATGTTTCAAAACATCCATTATGGATTGATCTGCATAAGAAAAAAATTATCACCAAATGATTTAAGTTCCTCATCTCATTTAAACCTTACTATAATTAATAACCGATCAACCTCAAACAGCTAAATGTATCTAAAAATTAAGGGTACCCTTTCAATAATTCATTGATAATATAGAAACATCAAGCTAGGTTTCTATACTCTCCACAGTATATAAATATCAAAATACTTAATGTTTATATTTTTAATAGAAAGCAGCTATTAAAAAATAAGGAATTACTTGTCCTTAAACATAAGCCATTTATCTAAAATTTCTACTAAGATTCAAAATAATTATCTTACAAGAACAATATTCATGGTATGTAATTTAAAATAGTAATAATGACTGTAAGCTAAAAACATATTACTAAGGACATAAAGTCCAAAGTTATCTAAATTTTTTAATTTTTACAAAGAAGGGGGAAATCTTTATAGATTCAATAATTTAACTATTTCTTTAAAATGATCCCTCATAAATGAAATACTAACTTCGCTGGAGAAAACAGTTACTAATGCATTGCTTACTCTAGTCTACAAAAGCATCTACTTTTTTCTAGTAACAATATCCGAGGAAAAGTATACAGAGCATTACATATGCTCACTTGCCCTGGACTCAAGACGCCCTTCACGTATAGGGGAAATGGGAAACGGATGGCCCTTTTGAATAAAGGTATTCAAAGGGATAAAATGATCTGCTAGAAAGCCTATTTCTAAGCCAAGTGCCACTACTCCTTGAGGCTAGGCTGTCTCTTGTTAATCTGCATCCTTGACACACTCAGTCAACAGAAAGGTCTCAACAGGGATACGATGAACTGAATATTTTTAATACTTTAAGCTGTCTCTTTCTCTCCCTTTCTAGTTTTTTTCCCTAAAAATGCACTGGAAAATTCTGACTATTAATCTTTGTTGGAGGACACAATCTTGGGCTACTGCTCTGAATAATCAATAAGGGCATTAAAAGGAAATAGCAAGTGTCAACAGTGAATGGACTGGTTTAGTGACAGTGCTTAAGCAGGAACTAGAGTTAGATGAAAGATTTGGAAAAACAGTTATCACATGCACCAAAATACTCAGGAATAGCCCTAACAACATTACAGTTCAAGTTGTCTTGCAAGATAACCTTGTAGAGTTTTTTTCAATTAACCCTATCCCAGTTTTACAGTTCTTCTATTATGGAGTAATGTGTTCACACATCTCCCTCAGGTGATGAGTCTAAAAGAGTTAACAAACAATAAGCTCAGCATGTCATCACTCTCTTGATTCTTCTACAAAATATTCTGAGTTTAACAAGACTTGAGTCAGTTCTTATTAGACATAACTTTAACCCAATTTTTGCATTAGTAATTAATAACCCATTATTTTCAGAATAATAATTTCATTATTCTGGATAGACTATAATTTTAACAACAGAGAAGCAAAAGTATCTACCAATCCCCTACCTAACTCCCTTTCAGTGGTGCCTTCAGTATAAATAATATGTAATAGGGGTAAAAACATAAATATGATCACACTATACATCCCTTTATAAAACTAAATAATTTTTTTATTTTTCCAAATCTCATAATTTTCTACTTGCAAAACAAGATTCTCTTCCTCCTGAAATAGATCATTCCCAGAATGACCTTGTAAGAAATAAGGTAAAGTATATTCAAAGACACACACTAACAGATTCAAAGCCAAAAGTAATAAAATTAGGACCCAGGAATTAGGAATCATGTGGGGGGAATGTAAGTATTATAATTAAAACTCAGAATATAATCCACAGCACATGCTGAAGCCAATTTAATTTTCACAAGTCACTTGGCACTAACATGATTGAAAATTTCACAGACTACCAAAAGAATAAAATAAAACCATCATAGATAAATGCTTCTTAACATATTTACAAAGCTGAACAAAACTAGTAGTATTAACCTTAGAATTCATATTTATGACTCTGCAAGCTCACATCAGCCAAATGAAAAGCTTGAAGCTACCATAATTATTATAATATCAAACATTTGAAAGGAAAGATATATTAACTTTGTTTTAAATAAATAAAACAATCCAAATGCACCAGAAAAGCTGTGGCTTCTACTAAAATGAAAATAGCTGCAATTATATACAATCAATTTTTTTTCATCTTCAGAGAAAAAAAAAAAAACCTCCCATAATAGTCTTCATTGTTGTTCTTAAAATAGGTAATGTCAGTTTCCCTAGATATTTAAGCACATGTTATATGCTTTATGTGTTATGGTATAGAAATGTGGTTAGAAATGTTTCCATTAGTTATGACGAATATTTACCTTTAAAATCTTGATTGTCATGACTTTTACAATGCCTAAACTACCTTAAGCTAAATTTTTAAAAGAAATTTTTGAAGAATCGGTATGTAGTATAAATGCATGAGTAAGATAAAGGTTATAATTAGACAACAGAGTCGAGGATCTGCAACTCACTACCTTAATAAATGTTAGCAATAGCCCTATAGGCCTCAGTTTCTTCATCCTTAAAATTTAGGTTTTGAGAACAGGCAGTGATGTGTTTAGCACAGTGACTTACTTCTTGCCTATTATTACTCTTTTTTTTTAACATTTTATTGGGGAATTGGGGAAGGGGAACAGCCAAGTTGTTGTCCTTCAGTCTTAGTTGTAGAGGGTGCAGCTAGCTCAGCTCCAAGTCCAGTTGTGATCCAGCCGCCGGTCGGCAGCTCAGGGCAGCTCAGTTCAAGGTGCTGTGTTCAAACTTGGTTGCGGGTGGGCATAGCCCATCATCCCATGCGGGAGTCGAACCAGCAACCTTGTTGTTAGGAGCAGGTGCTCTCACCAGCTGAGCCATTCTGCCACCTGTTGGCAGCTCAGCGGCAGCTCAGCTCAGGCGCAGCTCACTGGCCCATGTGGGAATCGAACTGGCGACCCTGTTGCTCAGAGCTCACGCTCTTAACCAACTGAGCCACTTGGCCGGCCCCCTATTATTACATATTTTATTTTTATCTTACTTTCAAACTTTTGAACCAAATTTGTACACAAACTAAACCACTCCCTGGACTTCAGATATCTTCAAAAACAACAGTCACTTTTTGAAAACACAGGGGTTCTACTAATTCAAAGAACCATTTCTTTCATGTACATTCTTAAACTAAAAATGGTAACTGATCAAGTCTGAAATCTCTGTACTACTTCTTACCACTAGAGGACGAAAGAGAAGACAATCCAATCCCAAATATGAAAAAAATTCAGAATAAAAGAAAATAAATTTCAACTTTAGTACCTTCAACTGGAGTTTGATCAGGCTGAAGGAGAACAATGACCTCTTACACCATAACAGGTATTTTCTGGGCATCCCTAAAACAATCTCACGTATGTGCCTACCAATCTTCTCCCACTCAGATGTGTCTCAAGGACTCAGGTAAACACATGCACAACTCTGGTAAGTCAAAAAGCCAGGTAGCCACATGGGTTTCTGATTTTCTTCAGGCATCACAGGTTCTCTGATAAGCCCAGAAGTAGAGGAACACGTGTGTATGTGTGCATCCTGGACCACAGATCAAATTTCATACCCTTTGCTAGCAGCCCACAAGTTATACGCAGCAGCCTAGGTAACTAAGACCAGACTTTCAAAATGAGCCTCTACTGAAATTGCCTGCTTGCTCCTCCTTTCCAAGCAGTCCTAAACATTCCACAAGATACACTTAATCAGCACCAGAAGTAAGAATCTTCTTTTCATCAAAGTTTTATTTTAACCACTGGAGACCATCTAACCCAGACAACAGACCATGTTAAACTTTTGAAATCCATGGCAAAAATCCAGAGTACAGGCTGCCAACTAAAAACAAGTACTCTAGAAAAGCGTTCAGTGAGGGCCAAAAAAACATAGTGGTTAAGAGCTTAGGCTCTGGGATCTACTCCCCATTAGCTGTGATCTCTAACATGCCTCCATTTTCTAATACATAAAATAGTAATTCAAAAAACCTGCTTCATATGGTTACTTTGACAATTAAGTGAAACAATGCCTGTGAAGTGCTTAGCACTATGTCTAGCACATACAAAAAAAAAGGTTCAATAAATATTACTCATTATTATTAAAACTAATCTATTCCCTCACTACAGGCATAGCTACTTCTTCCTTTCAGTAAACATGTATTAAGTCCTTACTGACCTCTTAATGTGTGTTAAGTGCTATTCTTCTCTTTCATTCTAATATTCACTCATTCTTATTCTCTCACTCTTTCACCATCTCTCCCTTAGCTGTCCTTTTTCACTGTAGAAATTGCATACCCTAGATTATAAAAAGATGTAAACCAAACTAAAACTTTACACCTAAAACACTGAATCCAAATCAAAGAATCAATGAAAAGACTTTTTTTCTGACTCAAATATGACAATGCACATTTTATGAAAAATATAACAAAATCCCAATAGTAAAGGTTTTACTTGCTTTTGAGGTCCCCCACAATCACCCCCTAACAATACTTTCTCCAACATTAGGCAAATCTAACAAAGTACTCTCTTTTCAAACAACTTTGATGTCAATACAGCTAGCCAATCAAGCATTCTTAGTAATTTAGTATTTTAGGAGCTTCTTGTACAAGGAAAAAGCAAACTATAAATACCTTTGGTGCTACTGCTTAGTTTGACTCTCTTTCTCTTGCCCAGACCTTGACTCCCATCCTGATCCTCCTAGAGGAAAAACAAAATTAGCATTATAACAGTCCTATCGATGAATATATACATTTTACATAAACATAAATATGCTTATAAATCATTAAATATAATATAGTCATGCTTATATATTATTAATCAACACATTTTACTTTTATGTGTTTGCTATAGTATCTTTTTAATGCTGCTAATTTTGATTAAAATATATAATGAAAATCCTTAGTATTAAAAGAGCTCTTAAACTTAATCTGTGCTTCTACTGCAAGACTCTTTAACACCCCAGAATTCAAAAATAAAAATTTTCCTAACCTTATAAGCATAACATCAAATGAATAAAAAATCTAAGCAAGAGGGGGAGCAGATTAGCATAGGAAGGAAGGAAGGAGAGAAGGGGAAGCATAAAAAAATGAACAGAGGACAGGATCTGAAGAGTCTAAGACAAACAAAAGCCATAATCGTAGGTACCTGGGGAGATCATTTGGAAGCCCAGGCAAACATCTTGGAGTGGTTTGAGGAAGTCTCAGGGGATGGATGGCACACTGCACCACACGAAGTGAGACACGAAGAGGAGCAGAGGGGCAGCCTACCGCTAGTGAAAACGGGGTGAGGCTAGGGGTGTGCCTCTTAGCGGGGAGCCTGGGAACAGATGCACATTTCTAACTTTCTTAAAGTGTTGCTGAAAAGGCTCTTGCTATCTTCAGGGTTTTTTCCCCTCCAGCTAAAGGTTATTATTCTACTCCATTATCCCAGCTCTCCTAAACTAGGAAAAATTGCACATGAATCCAAACTTCCACATTATACTGACATCTTTTTGCTATTTCCCAAACATGTTTGAGCCAACTGGTATTATAAAGACATGTGGTAATATTTTGGCATACAGTCTGTTAACGATAGTGTTGGTGGCATGTTAGAATTATAGTACAAATTCCCAGATTTCTGAGTTATAGCCCATCAAATCTCTAAAGCAGAAAAGTAGCCTCAGCTTCGTGTTGCTATTCTATCTGCTGGTATAGCTTCCTTGGTTGACACACCAGTCTTAACGTCAGGTTTCTGTCAAGTCCAGCCTCAGTCCTCAGGGCCAGTCTTGGGTTTTCCAGAGCTATCACTTAGCTTAGTCAGTTAGCATTTACTGAGCACTTCAATAAGCACCCCGTTAAGCACCACATAAACTTGGCAGCAGGACTGACAATCAAACCACACTCTCCTCCTCTGCCATGCCCACCTTACCCTTAAAGAAACTCAACCAGAATGAAATTTGGAGCCTTAAAAGACAGAAGACACAGTAATCATGCCACAGGGACTATGGGATTCCAAAGTCTGAAATTTTAGCTAACAGCCACTTATGAATCTGTTCTCCTAGCCCTGAGAGAAAAGACAAATTTGAGAAAACTATGTTATATCCCCAGTCAGGATAACTTTATAACTTCAAATATAAACTTCCTATGAAACAAATATCCTTGATCAAGTAGTGGTCATGGAAATAAGAAGCTCTATAAATTTTCCAGCCTTATAGTCTAAAAGACCAGTAAAATTAGCCAGGCAAATGTGGGGCAAGTCATTCCAAAAAGAGAAGACAGCATAAGTAAAGGCACAACATCAAAAGCCTGGAAACAGACTAGTGAGTTGGGCTTGACATCATGTTAGATATCAACCACAGCTAGGGAAGGAGATGATCTCCATCTAACCTAGTGGGAAAATGGGTAGCTACTCTTGTACATTGCTGGTGAGAGTATACAGTAGTACAACTTTCCTAAATGGCAATTCATAGTACGCATGTGATAAGTCTTCAAAGTTTATTTATCACTGGAACAGAAATTCCAGTTCTAGGAATTTACCCTCAAGAAATAATCAGACAAGTGAAGAGGAACTCTATGAGGAACTATTCATCACAATGTTCTTTATAATAGCCAAAAAAAAAAATCTCTGGCTTCCAACAGCAGGAGATTAGATTACGTAAATAAACTATAGCACACCTATACCCTATTAAGAAAAAGAATGCTACAGCTCTATATTCATGACCAAGTAGATGTTCAAAAACTACTATAAATGAGAAAATATGCTATGTAGAATAGCATATGGAGTATAAAACCATTTAAGTATTAATAATATACACAAATAAAATCTGTTAAAATATACTCCTCACTATAGGTGTTTAAATCTATCATTAGTGAGAAGATCAGTTTACAGAATAGCATGGATAGCATGAAGCCACTAAAATATACTACATATAAAAATCTGTTAGAATACAAATGTTTACAGTAAGCCACCTCTAAGTGACAGAGTAATAGGCAATTTTGTTATCTTTGTGTTAATCTTTATTTTTTATTTATTCAACAATGAATATGGATTGTAATGGGTTAATAAATATTTTTAAATAGTAGTTCTAATTTCCATTCCTAATTGCAACAATCTGCCTAAGATAATGGACTACTGTGTTATCTATTACAAGTGTCATATTTTTATTTTGAGAAAAAAAGACTTCTTAATGAACAAGAATAACTCCCAATTGTGACAATTTCAGGGATTCAGGAGGATGAAAACAATACAATTATCATAACTACAAAACCCCACCTCTCCCCGAAATTCATTACAGGAAGTTGTAGTTTTTCCATATTTATCCATGAGGAAGCCGTATAGAAGCCTAGAAAATGATGGTTCAATGGACAACAGAGGAAGTTAAGTACAATCTCAACACAGACAGCAATAGTGCAGCTCCCAAAAAACACCTTCCAGACCTCACTAGTCCATGGACAGAGAAGTAGACAACATTGTTATATGTGTTTCAGGCATAAAGCATGTATATAGGTCCAAAATGAGATAAGAAAACCAGATTCAAACTCCGAGCCTGGAAAACTCAACAGATGGTTTCTCAACCCAAATTAACCTGCCTTTCTTTCTTTCTTTGACAGATTCACTAGACAGATGAAAAATGTGAGCTCCATTAAAAAAAAAAAGTCAGGTAAATTCACAGCTGATTAAAACAGTACTCAAAGAAAGTTAATACAGAATACACAAGGCTAAAAGGAGTATTTATCAGTTTATAAATATAAAATCCAAAGATCTTGAGAGATTACAACAATAAGATGAAACAAGGATTTATATAAACCACTGTAACCTGACACTGTTTGCTTTAAATCAACTGCACAAGGACAAACAGAGAAAGAGCTCTAACTTGTCATCTGTGAGTGGGAGGAAGGGGAAACCTAGGCATTTCATTTGACCACAGGAGCTCCTGCCAACAATCCAGTGTAGCTACTACAAGGCCAACAAAAAGCCTTGGGCCTTAACAAAAACACAGTATGCTTATCAAAGAATGTCCCATCACAGTACACTGAATCAGATCATAGATTATCAAAAGGAGTGAATAACTGAAAGAGGTATGTACAGCAAAGAATATTAAATAACTAAGGTTAATATTTAAGGAGCATAATATGGATGTAAAAATAAAAATCTTTCTAGGACGAAAATAAGAAATACATGAAAATTACAATACTTAACACAGTATTGAGAAGAACTTCCTAGTAATTATTACAGCTATCAAATAAAGGAACAAGTTGGCTCTTAAACTAGGCAAGCTCCCTATCGCTGGAAGTGCTTATGAGTCTTACCAATTATCAGGAAAGGTGTAAAATCAACTCCTGCACTAGAAAAGAAATAAATTAGATATTTCTAAGGTCCTCCCACCAAAAGTGTTTGATTCCCCACCGCACCCTTAACCATCAATGAAAATTATTATAGCTAACAAATTAAAATTTAATCTTATACCTCTAAAAATATAATTTTCTTTCACAAATTAATTAATGAAAAGCAACTCGGACTTTCACTTTAATAATCCTGCTTTAGCTACAAGTTTTGACAAATTAGTTTTTAAGTGTTTACTTGGATCCTGTCTCGAATAAAGGCAAAAATATTGAGAACATATCTACATAATAACTTATTTTATTTGTTAAGTGATTACTTCTCAATTATGTAAGAGTATGCAGAAAAAAGAGTAGACGTAAACAAGCAAAATTAATAAACAATGGTCATCCCTGGATGGTATGGCTGAAGGTAAACGTTTTCTTTTTTCTATTTTTTTCTATTTTTCCTGTTTTTCCACAGTGAACATTCATATTTTTATAGTTTCATGATGTTTGAAATGATTTCATTTGTATTAACAACTAAGTACATTAAAGTCACAGCGATTAATGACCTGGTCATTGCATACAGAGAAGTGGACACTGCTTATAGCAAAGACCACAGTGAATATAAACTTTCCTTGAAAAGTTATCTTGATCTAAAAGATCTTATTTTCTCTGAGAAACTCTCTAAATAGCCCCATGTACATACATACAACACTACAGATTATTTTTTGAACTGAATTATCTGATGGTTATAAATAAATCTATACAAAAATGAATATATATTTAAATTTTAAAATACCTCAAAGTTAAAATTTGTCCTTATTTTTTCTTTTTGGTTCCATACAACACAAACAACATTTTCTACTGTTATTTCATATGAGCTACACAAAAAATTAAGAAGTAGTAGTATGAAGAATGGCATGTGTATAAATAGCACTGCTGAGTACATAATGTTCTGTTACTCTAGGGATAGTGAGGACAAATATCTGACACAACTTTTATGAATAAAATTAAGTAGACTGTAATACATACACTCATTGAAATAAAACTGCAAATAGAAAGAAATCTTGCTGCTGTTATAGTTTCAAATCTGTTTCTTCATTTTTAAAATGAAGTGGTAGGATTAGATTACCTCTAGGGTCTCTTCCAATCCTAAATTCTAATTTACATTTTTAAAATTATTATAATTCCATCTCTAGAGTAGTAATTGAGATGTCACTACCCTCTTCTTATCCTTTCTTCCTTTTTATATAATTCGTTAAGTTACAAGAATGAAATCATAAAAAGGGCTTGCTCATTAATTCCATGAGCCTATAAGATAAGGTGTACAAACTCCAGTCTTTAAACCTTATCCAGCTCTTCACTAAATTTCAAATATAAATATTAAAAGCAAATACCAGTTGACCCCCCCCCCGCAAAAAAAAAAGCAATATGACTTTAAATGCCTTAATGAAATTTTTAAATGGCATAAAATAGGTATTTGTTCAAGAACATCTATATCTGGGTACTCTTCTATCACACTCTTTTCATCTATCTTATTTCTTCATCTACTTTCTTCTTTATTCTATTCTTTATTAAATTACTGCTTGCATTTTTGTTATCATTTTAAGTTAATCTATGTAAAAAATGTTTTGAAAAGAATAAAAGTACAATACAAATTTAAAATATTAATGCCATTAGTTTTTAAATGAGTGAAAATTCTTATATTTTTTTCTCTAAATAAATCAGTCTAAAACTGACACCCTTTTAAATATTTAACTTGCTTCTTATTTATGATGCTTAGCTCCAAATGGAATTTTTTTCTCCATGTAGGTCACTGGTCCTAACAGAATAATGTTTCCCATTAAGAGAAACAAAAGCAGAATAAAACAGGATTGAAGACTCCAAGAAGAGACTAGTAGAAGAGTTATAATAATTTTATTATTCCATTATTTCATTCATTAAATTCAAAAGTATATTTTGTTCCTTAAGCTAAAATAAATGTTAGTACAACTTTAGTATATTCCCTTTGCTTTCCAAAGGTAATGATCAACTTTTTAAAAACCGTCTTACAATTTTAATACAAGTATTTATTCTCTCTGTGTATAGTAGTAACTATTATACTTAAGGAAAACTTTAATTTTAATTAAAACCCTACAACAGCCATTTCTGGTACAGTGGTTTTCATTATCATGTTACAGCTTTTCCCAACAAACAAGGACTACAGAAATAGATGCAAAAATCTATAATCAGTTGTAAGTACAATATTCAGTTGCAATCACTAGTAATTATTGGATATCAAGAGAATCCAAGGACAAAAACTGCAAATGTCACATTCTATTTGTGGAAGTTTTAAAACATGTTTACAAATTCTTTGACACTCCTCCCATTGAGAGGTGGGGTCTATGTTCCCTCCCATTGAATGCGGGCCCACCTTAGCAACTCACTCACAACTAATAGGACACAGAGGACATTACAATAATGTCACTTCCAAGGCCAGCTCAGAAAAGGCTCCATAGCTTCTGCTCGTGTGCTGCTCACCCTGGGAGAAGCCAGTTACTATATAAGAAATCACCATGCTGCATAAGTCACAAGTAGGCACTGCAGTCAACAGCCAACTGAGCTCCTTAAACCATCAGCATCAGCTGCCAGCCTGTAAGTGGGCGGTCTTAAATCTCCATCTCAGCTAGGCCTTCAGAGGGCTTCAAATGTAGCCGACTAACGGGAATCACTTGGTGAGAACCACCCAAGCTGCTCTCCCCAAATTCCTGAGTCATAAAATTGTGAGCAAAATAAAATGGTAATTTTAAGCCACAAAGTTTTGCCCTAAACTTTGTGGCTTATTCCCTTTACAGAATAAGCTCTGTAGAGTCTAGAGTTTTTTAGACCAACAAACAGGATACTAAATGTCCACTTCCAACTCTACCACTATTAGAAGAAATTCACTAGCCTGAGTGAATCAGTTCATTCTACGGAATTCAGCTTCCTCATCTATAAATAAGAAAGTTAGACAAGATGAACTTAAAGGTCACTGTTAGCTCTACCATTTTTAATTTTTATAACCTTAAAATTGCCACCTCCTAATTCTCATTTTTGCTTTGTTATATTACATGACTTTTCTATTTCTAACTCAAGATTTGAAAATGTGTTCAGAACCAAAAAGCAAAGACTTCATAGTACATAAATCAATAAAACATAAAAATGTTTTTGTATAAAAAATTATGATCAAAATCTTAAAATAGAAAATTTCCCGACTTTATCACTAAAACTTTTCTATGATTGCCCTTGGGTAATGGTCTTATCTTTATACTCTTCCATACTTTTGACTTTAAATATGTGTGTGTGGCTTTTACAGTCAGAAAGAAATATAATCTATTAAAATGTAAGATATGCATACCCTGTAACCTAGCAATTACCTAACTTAGAGAACTATTTGTACAGCTACACAAAAAGAAATATACACATTGTGTCTTATAATAAAAACTGAAAATTAAGGAAATGATTGGATAAACTGTAGTTTATTCATATTTCAGAATACTATACAGCAGATGGAAAGAGAACTGACAAAGATGGATTTGCACAATACATTACAGAGGAAATTAAAGGACACAAAATAGTATAACATTTTTATTTACTCACACACACTCTATCCTTTTCTATAAGCACTCAGTTATTTAACTACATAGAAAATAGTCTGTCAAGTACATCCAAACTTTTAGTTACCAAGAGAAGAGGCTGGTATTAGGGAGGGTAGAGAAGGGATTTTTATTTTATCTGAATTGTCTGGCAAAACAACTACCATGTATTCGTGCACTATTTAGTTAACTTTTAATTAAATTTTTAAAGATAAACTTCATTACTTTTATTCCATGCTTTGGTAAACTATTTCCTCTAGAAAGATAAGCAGAAATATTGGGTCGTCGGAAAAGTCATGACGCATTTTTGCAATGAAAAACAGAAAAAATACGTCATGACTTTTCTGACAACACAATATCTATAATATGACTCATGAGCACTCAAATATTTGAATCCCTTCTATACATAAAGCACTAGGACAGATAACATTTATCAAGAGCCTAATTTGTGTCTGATCCATGATAGGCACTTTATGTATGTTATCCCATTTAGTCCTAATATTACAATTATCAGCATTTTTTCATGAGGAAATTGATGTTCAGAAGTTAAATGCTAACCTGGCAAAAAGCATAATGATATTATGAGACAAGATTCAAACTCAGGTCTGCCTAACTCTAAAGCTCAAGTTTCTCTTAAAAACTAGATATCCCTCAATCCACTTCCAACTGAACAACTCCAATTTCTTAAGTTTTCAAATGCCTAAATGACCCTATTTTTATCCCAATTATAAAATACAATAAATACATAAACTATAAAGAGCACTTTGAAATAGACTAAAAGTTTATTATAAAATAAGATTTAAAGATCAAAGTTTAAACTACTTTTAAATATATGTTACATATACAACACACGCTCTCAAAGTAATTCTCAGCTACTATCATAAAAACAGTGTATGAGTATAGTTGTTGAAATGAAATATTTTGAAATTTCACCATCAAAAAAATATTTACTGGGCCGGCCAAGTGGCACATTGGTTAAGAGCTGGCTTGGGACACCAGCTCTGTGCAGCAGGGCTCCGGTTCGGATCCCACATGAGGGCCAGTGACACTGCCCGCTACAGCTAAGGTGGTGAACAACAGCTCAACCTGAAGCTGGGATGCCGTGAGTCGCTGGCAATGGTGTAGGCTGCAGCCCCTGCTGCAGTGGGCTGCCATAAGCTACCATGTGTGGCCGGCAGCCAGTGTGAGTGGCCAGCAGCCGGTGTGAACTGCCAAGAGCCGCCGTGAACGGCAGTCCAGAGGCCAGCGACCGATCTGCCTCACCCGGGAAGAGCGCAATGATAATACCAACATGGGCCAGTGAAGCGACGTCCTCCACAACTAGACTGAAGAACAAAAGGACAGCAACTTGTCTGCTCCCCTTCCCCGATTCCCCAACACTGTTCCCCTCCCCCAATTCTCCAATAAAATCTTTAAAAAAAAATTTACTATGATATTTACCGAGTCATAATTAAGAAACAAATGATTATATAAAAGACATTACACACAGAGTTGCTGAAACAAAGAATCTAAGAGGAATGAAGAGAAGAAAGAATCTAAAAAGGACAGATTAGCAGTAAAATAATAAACAAAGAAAGACCTTATTTCAAATCCTCTGATATCCCCCTAGAAATTACTTCCAGAAAAGATTCAAGAGCCCCTCGACCCATGCACACAGAAGGATCTCCTCTGGCACCCTACCATAAAACACGGTCGTGTTGCAATGCAGTCGTGTATAGTGCAAGTCTCCACCAGCAATTTAAAAGCTAATCTAGAGAGGTTAGGCTAAGACAATAAAGAATGCTACTTCTTTCCTAGGCACAGGAAAAAGTGTCTATGTTAAAGATCAGCTTTCCACGTGCCCAGAAAACAAATCCAACTCATGAAAATAAAGTAGAATTGTTAGCAAGCCTGATGAATGCATAATGCTTAGTATACTAAAATAATATGAAGGTTTTAATTAACCATATAAATATTAACATAAAACTACAGATTTTTCTAGATCACATCAAGATATTTAGATTATTTTTAAAAAGTGTTCTGTAACATCACTAAACCATTTCACTGTGTAATAGTTTTCTGAAGTTACTACTGGGAATAGCTACAAGGCTCCTTTCCTATCTGCCTTGCTTTAGTCAAAGAAGTGTGCTCATATTCAACTCCTAAGTATTCCCAGATCTTGCCTTTTGAGAGGGCATTCCACCTCAACATGCCCTTAAAGAAAGCAGAATCAGCAGTTTGAAACTACATGTCTAGGGGTGACCGGTTAGCTCAGTTGGTTTGAGCTCCATACTAATAATACCAAGGTTGCGGGTTCGATCCCTGCATGGGACACTGTGAGCTGTGCCCTCCTTAAGAGTCAACTGTGCCATGGTGCATGAGAGCAATGTGTAACCAATAGCCACGGCTGTTCCCCCATAAAATTTAAAACAAAAACAAAAACAAAAAAACCACATGTCTATATGAACTCACTTCCTTTTTTGACATATGAAGAATTAGCACTCTTACCCCATCACTCCCTTCCCCCTTGCTTCGAAATGGAATTATTACTGTTTTAGTTGAAGTGTTTATATATTTTTGAAAGTCTATCTTAAATATCAGCCAGTTTTCTCAATTTCCCTTTATAGCAACATTATTATTCTTAGAAGTAACTCTTTAAAATTTAAAATAAAGCAAAAATTTTAGCTAACCATTTACATCAATTTTTTTAAATAAGATTTTATCTTATTTATTTAACAAACACACATATAGTATTTACAATATGCTAGGCACTACTGCTGTGAGTGCTTATGTCTCGTACATATATTAACTCATTGTGCTCCTAATAAGACCAAGAAATAAGTACTATTATTACCTTCATTTTACAGGTAAGAAAATTTAGGCATGGAGAAGTTAAGACACTTGCCCACAGTCACACCACTAGTTGATACAGGAGCCAGATTCAAACTCAGGCATTATAATCCCAGAGTCAGGCTCATAAGCAGCATACTAACACCTGCCTCTCCAATTTGTTAAATAGTCTTTACAGTTGTTTATTCAAAAGGAGATTCCACAAAATGTTGGATTTTGTGGGAGCCTTTTCAGAGGAGAAAAATACTACTATAAAGTTTAAATTATAAGGCATTAAATCAATTATAAGACTTCAATGACAGAAATCATGCTTTCAAAAGAAGGTTATTTGGCTTAATTTGATATTATCAAATCAAAATAGATTTTTAAAGAAAAAAGATATCTATGTTTGTATGTAATACAATTTTGTTTCAAAAATATTTAAATCAATCATTAAATGTATAATGTGATAAAATATGAAATTTAAATTTTATAAGAATTAAGAGTATAAACAAATATATGTAAAAAAACAATTTTCTCTTATAAATTATATACTAAGAAAATACAGTAATGTTAAAAAGGACTCACTAGAAATATTTAATATATTAATAAACACTATAAAAATTGACATTTCAAATTGACTATCTCCCAGTACACAGCTTCTTTTAATAATCTTTGAGGGAGAAGGGGAGGAGGTTAGACAGCAGTAAATAGGTAACTACAATATTGCCACAGAGATATGAAAGACAGTTCAGGGAATATAATTAATAATGTTGTAAATATTTTGTAGCATGTCAGATGGTCACATGTCTTGTTAGTGAGACCACTTCATGGATGGGGTAGAGGCTTGATCACTGCACTGTACACCTGAAGCTGATGTTGTATAATATTGTCAACTATAATTGAATACATATATATAGTCATGAGATGTGGAGTATAGTGTGGAAGTGGAGTCAATGGAATTGTGATAGATATGTACGATATGTGGGAGAAGAAGTGGAACGGTGGATTGGGGGAGGGGGATTGTCACTTTGAGGGGTATAAAGTATAACTATCGCACTGTGTTGTACACCTGAAACTAATTAAAAAAAAAAGTGAGGGCCAGCCAAGTGGCTCACTTGGTTAAGAGTTGGCTTGGGAGCGCAGGCTCTGAACAACAGGGCTACCGGTTCGATTCCCACATGGGCCAGTGACGCAGCACCCTGAGCTGAGCTGTCGCTGGGCTGCCGGCAGGTGATGGGATGGCTCAGCCGGTGTAACAACAAGATGGCCTGTTCAATGGTAGGCTACGCCCACCCGCAACTAAGATTGAACACAGCACCTTGAGCTTAAGAGGCCACGAGCTGCTGACGGGAAGCCAGATGGCGACTGATACCCTCCACAATGAAGACTGAAGAACGACAACTTGGCTGGTCCCCTTCCCCAATTCCCCAACACTGTTCTCCTCCCCCAATTCCCCAATAAAAATCTTTAAAAAAAAAAGTGAAAACACACAAGTGAAATCAATTTTAATAAAATATATTTAACCCAGTAATAATAATAATCTTTGACATGTTAGGTATAACTTTATTATGAGATTAGAAAAGCAGTTACATTTCATATTCTTTTAATAATTATTCTAGACTTAGCTAAATTTTTAAAAACCATTTCATTGTATATATGACAACAGTTTAGATACATTTGGGGATAGCTTCCTAGGAGAAATCTGTCTCTTTCTATCTCCCATTTCTAAACTGTTAAAAGAGAAACGAATTAAAACAAGTAAAAAACTAGTTGTAGTAGTCCTTGTTCTGTCACTAAGTAGTTGTATGATCTTGACTAAGTTATTCTATTCTGAGCTTCAATGTTCTTGTCTACAAAAGCAGGAATTTATTAAACTAGATAATATTCACAAATCTGTATAGTTTTAAAACTTATAAAATTCTATTTTTAAAAAGTTTTAAATTTTAAATCTCACCTCATCTGAAGAATCTAGCTGTCCCAATGTCCCTGTTGCACCAGCAAAACCTTTGAAAAGGAAAAAAAAAGTTGTCCTTCATAATTGTTAAATAATGCTTTACTTTGAAATTATTTTACAACATAACAGTATCAAAAACTAAGTTTTGCTAAGATAAGTTAGACACCTCATTCTAACTTATCTTGGCAGAGTTCAACATTTATCTTTAATAAATCTGGACCTAATACTTTATACATCGATAGAAAATCTCCAGTGAAAACCCAAATTTAATCATTGCAAGTGGTGTTTCAAAAGTATCTCTTTCTTTTTAGTTTTAAATATAATAACTGCTACATTTTTCACTAGTTAGAGCCAGAACCTTAATAAATTAACCAAGTACTTAATAAATTAAGAAAAATGCCTTCTCTTCTTTGGCCAATCTATTCTTTCTTGCTTCTAAATTTTTGTAACTTTTAGTATTTTCCTTACAAAGAATGACACATTATTTAAATTTCTTCAATAATCAGTAAAGTTGGAGGCGTTTCATTTTAATACAGAAAGTTACCACCATCCAAATTAAATATTTAGACAAACCTTGAGGTGCCAGAGTGCTAGTGCCAGCAGATGGCTCCTGTATACCATATACAAGTTTATCCTCAGGATATGTAAGTCCAGAGCTCTTCAAAGCAATAAGGTACTTTTCGTGACTTTTCTTCGCACAAGCATTTTCTCCAAGACCTAATATTTAAAACAAATTTAAAATAAGAAAAAATATTCCATTCAAAATATAAGCATAGCCAACTCAGTCACTAATACATACATATAAAATATGTATGAAGGGGGAACCCTAGATGAATCATACAGAATAGCTTCAGACAACGTATTTGTGCTCATGTTTGGCATTAACAATCCCAGACTATACAGCATGTTTATAACAGATAATGAAATCTACTAAGTAATTGGGCATCTAAAATATGCTAGAGATTATATGCAAGGCACAAAAGGTGCAAAGTTTAATAAGAAGGCATGATTCCTGCCTTCAAGAAGTTGAAAATTAGTGGTAGCTAAAAGCAGGTAAGATGGTAAAAGACAATTATGTAGCTGACTTTGCCATTTGCTTTGACAACCTGTGCTCTCATAATACTGTGCAGCCAGACTTACCCAAAATAGAATACTTAAGAAAGGCTTCCTGGAGAAGATAATGCCTGAGTGAAATTTTCAAATATTACAACTAAAATTACTGTTAATTCCTGTTGTACCAGGTTTTTGACTATCATATTTAAGGAATTAAAAGTTTGATTTATATGGAAGTATCAGTTAATACTAATTTATTCCAAAAATATTGAAAATGTTAGGTTCTAGAATTAAATAATCCTAGAACTTTCACTTTTGCATTTCAGCTTATTACTTATTGCTAATTTTTTTTGTTTTTTTAATATATTATGGAGGATGGAATAATAGTAAAAGAAAAACACTGATATTTAAGAGTTCTTTAAAAAATTATTCTCTGTCTGAAAGCCTAAAAATTAACATGGTATTTGCCACCTCTTAGGCAGAGTGTATATCTTAAATTATGGTCTCAATCTCTCTGATTATAAAACCATATAAATGAGTTTTTTAGGATTTGCTGAGCCTTTATTTCCTCTTTTTGCTAGCCTCAATAATTGCAATAGAACAGTTACGTTAAAAAAAAAAAGAAAAAAGAAAAAACTCCAACACTGACTAAATAGATAGGAAGACATCCATCCTTCAATTCCAGTCCAATATTAAAAACAAGCACAATTAGTTTACAAAGAATAAAGAACTTGTAGGGCCCTATATAAGAAATAACTACATGTCCCCTGAATAATGAAAGCCATGTATTTATCTCAATAAGATAGATGAAATTTTTATAATATTTTTTAGTTAACAAAATATATTTCATCAACCCCTCACAACAAGCCTGAGAAAAATGAAGTATAAAATCTTACATGGCCCATGAGGGCCTACCTAATCTGGATCTAGCCTAATGTAGTAGCCTTATTTATGCCACAATCCCCTCTACATTCATTTCACTTCACTTCAACCACACTAGCCTTTTTTAGTCCCTTTATAAAGAGTAAGCTCACCCTCACTCATTAATATTCCCACATGCTGGTCCCTCTACATGGTTTCAGGGAGGTGCTTGGTGTGATATTTTTGTATTTATTCTGTTTGGGATTCGTTAAGCATCTTGGATCTATTAAGTTAAGGTTTTTCATCCAATTTGGAGAATTTCAGTCATAATTTCACCAATTTTTTTTTCTGCCAAAATTTCCACTCTCCTGTCCTCCTGGGGTTCCAATTACCTTCATGCTAGATCATCTGATTCTGTCTAATATGTCCCTAAGGATCCACTGTGTTTTCTCTCTGTTCTCTCAATTGACTAATCTATTGATCTGTCTTCCAATTCACTGAGTCTTTCTACCCTCTCAATCTGCTGCTAAGCCCATCCAGTGAATTTTTCAATTCAATTATTGCACTCTAATTTTCAATTCCAGAATTTCTCTTTAGATTTCTATTATTTATATTTCTTTGCTAAGATTTCTTATTTCTTCAATCATTAACATTAACCCATATTTTCCTTTAAGTATTTGAACAGATTTTCCTTTAGTTTCTTTTTTTTTAAGATTTGGTTGGGAGATTGGAGGAAGGGAACAGCATTGGGGAAGTTGGGAAGGGGAACAGACTAGTTGCTGTCCTTTCGTTCTTCAGTCTAGTTGTGGAGGACGTCACTTCACTGGCCCATGATGGTATTACTGAGCTCTTCCCGGGTGAGGCAGTTGCTCTCCGGCCACTGGATGGCCACTCACAGCAGCTCAGGTCGGCTGCCAGCCACTCACGGTAGCTCACAGCAGCCCAGCTCCAAGTCAAGCTGTTGTTCACCATCTTAGTTGTAAAGGGCACAGTGTCACTGGCACTTATGTGGGATCCAAACCGGGGCCCTGCTGCTCAGAGGTGGCGTCCCAAGCCAAATCTTAACCAAGGCGCCACTCGGCCGGCCCTTTCTTTAGTTTTTTAAACATATTTATAATAATTGCTTTGATGTCTTTATCTACTAAATACAACATCTAGGCTATTTCAAGGTCAATTTTTACTGAATGTTCTTTTTCTTGATTATAATGCACAGTTTCTTATGTTCTTGCATGTCCAATGGTTTTTACTGTATATTAGACATTCTAATGACACATTATAAAGATTCTGGATTCTGTTATCTTCTTTTGAAGAGTATTAATTGTCATTCTAGAAGACAGTTCAATTAACAGCCTGATTACCTAGAATGCATGAAGGTTTGATTTTATACTTTGTAAAGGGAAGATTTGTAGAAAGCCCTCTAAACTGACAGGAATAATCTCCAACCTCTACCTCCTTTGCAGATACTGTCAAGTTTTAAGCTTCAATAAGACTGACCTGATTAGACCTTACTCTAAGGTTTGGCCTTCTGTCTCAGCTAGATGTCTAGGGTATTAACAAGGTCTCTCTGGTCTAATTGAATGAAACTCCAATGTCTCCCAATACTGCTTAATCTCTAATATCTCTGTTCTGCTTTTAGCCCCATAGAAGTCACTGTCTAGTAAGCCTTAGGTAGTCTCATCCTGTATTACGTGTATCTGAGTCCTCTGCCAAGCATTTTCAGGGGTCCCCCATACATCTGCCGTACTACCTCTTGGTCTTCTTCCTTAAAGATTCCAGTTTCCAACTGCTTCAGCTGCCCTAAGCTGTGATCGCTGCCTCCTTAGCTCAGTGGACCACCATACTCTGCTTCATGCCAGCTTGCTGTACTACAAGCAGGAAGTTATCCCGAGAGAGATTCAAGGCACATGTAGGACTCATCGTATGCTTCTCTTTTCTCTCAAAGGTTTATAGTCTTGTATTGCCTGTTGTCCAATGCCTGAAAACAGGTACATCTAGTTTTTTCCAGTTTTATGTTGTCTATGGCAAAAGGGGCTAGTCCAATAGTCAGGAGAAGATACGCTCTACCTGGAATCTAACCCCATCCCATTACCACCCAACTCCCCTCACCTCTGTGAAGCTTCCCCACCTGCCCCATCAGTGAAATCAGGTCTCGCTTTTATAAACACTTGTCCTACCCTTTCATAGAGTTTACTACAGTTTATAATTACACATATTTTGGTCTGGGGTTTTATTACTGTCATCTCACTCACTAGACCATAAGCTTTATAAAGGTAGGAATAGGACTACCTGATTTACTAATTATGTTCTCCTCCCCAAGCTCAAGTAGTTAGCCCACAGCCAAACACACTGGATGCTTAATAAGTATTTGATGAAGCAATAAATACATCAGACTATCCCTTAATAACACATGGTTAACAACACACATGAAAATTTCACCACTCTAAAGAAACAAAATAAACCTCAATTTTCAAAACATGCT
>NW_017731616.1:250791-253575 GCF_001890085.2 Hipposideros armiger | reverse complement strand
CAATTCCCCAATAAAAATCTTTAAAAAAAATAAATAAATAAAAACAAATATTTTATATAACAGTACGGTATACCATATGAAAGCATACTCAATGATTCCAAGTTTTATAACTCAAATTCTACAACTTAAATTCTACATTATTTTAAAATCCTCAGCCATATAACGAAAAAGTGTAAAATACCAAAAATGAAGACATAGAAGTAGTAGTTGTTATTGTTTGGAGAAGGGGAAGTAGAGTATAATTATGAATATGTTACACCAAAAGTTAGAAGACCTGGATTCTAGTCTCAACTTCAAAATAAATTAGTTGCATGGTCCTGAACCAGTCATTTAATTTTTCTGGGGCTCACTTTCTTTGTCTATAAAATAAGAGGAAGTAATTACTTCCACCTTTAGCAATCTATGAAAAAAATCTACACTTTGCTTTTAAGTTCTAAAATACACAGTTTCTAATAATTATAGTAATGAGTAAATGTTAACGTTCTTCTATTCTAACATTTTACTCACCGGAAGTCAGATCTTTGTAGTTTTGTTGGTTTGTCAAAATTTGAGTAAGGACAGACCGCATTGCTCCTCCCATTTTAGTTAGATCTTCTAAAAAGGAAATTTGAGGCTCCAAAAGCTGAAGGACTTTGTTAAGGTCTTTTTCTGATGGTACATCAGCTGCTAAAAAATATATACATATAAAATTAACTTTCATTAAACATTTTGATAAGAATAACAATATATTTTATTCTTTTAAAATTATAGTGACTTAGATTACTGTGTTTCATAATAAAAAAAGTTAATATAAGAATTCTGTTTAGAAAGTAGGTATCCAGTCAGCACTCTGCCTAGGGTAGACATGCTCAGAAGTTCAGTGCTCTGAGACGGCTGATGCAAAAAAGAGATGACTTCATAAGATATTAAGCATTTAATTTTTGTAAGAAGCATTCAATTTGAGGTCCCTATACTTTCAGACATATAATCATAAGATCATTTCAAAATTAGATAGTATTTAAGAAAAAGTTAAGATAATTCCCTAAAATAAAACAAGACAGTATCAAATATATTGAGAGTAGGGTAGAACCATTAGGACAAAATTATGTCAGCTCTAAATTTAAACCTGTATAGCAAATAACGCATCCTCTATCATATTCCAAAAATACAAAGTCATGTTAGCTGGAGGTCAAAGCAACTAAAATGAAAAATAACCATTTCATAAACATGAATTTTTTACAAAACAGTTTTAAAATACCAGGCATTTCTTGCCTGGTAGAGACAGAGGGAGAAAAAAGAAAATTGGCTAGCAACTGAAAAAAGAATATTTAAGAGGAAAATAAAAAGAGATGTCCTAGAGAAACTGAGATCTAAAAGAAGAAGTGAAGAGAGAGATTTAGCCATAACTGGTTAAAAGAAGAATGCATATAAGGGAGCTAATAGGGACCTGTGTGCCCAGGAAAGAGGACATCAATTCCATTCAACATTTATTCAGCATCTGCTCCATGATAGGCGCTGAGAAGCAAAACTAAATAAGATATACTTCCTACCCCCAAGGAACTCACACCTAGTCTAAAGATAATCTGTGAATAAAATTCTAGATAACTCCGAGTCCTGGGACCCAAACCACAAAACCTTATTTTCTCGGTAGAAAACTAATGCAGTATATTACTCATCTTTATATTCTCCCCCAATGACTTAAGCAGTAACATAGTAGATATTTAATTAACATTTGTTCTTGGTTTCTAAGGGCTCTAACAGTAGCTCTGACATTGGTCTGAGGATTGTAGGGTGAAATGAAAAATGGAACGCAAGGCAACTGTAAAAATCACAAGATCTCTGAACTTGTGTTACCGCAGACTAGATAATTCCAAGTCCTTTCTTTAATTTTAAAGTCTTTTTTTTTTTTTGCACAGAAGAAATTAATGCTGAGCACAAGTGGTTATATAGAGAACAAAACTTCATAAATCTAACTTTATGAAGCTCATCTTCAGACAAAAATGTCCTTCCATTCATTCCTCTACGTTTTCAGATAATGGTAACAGGCAATTGTCAAAGCTATATATATTTATATCTATGTCATCTACCTTTTATAACTGCTAAATGTCTCCATAGGAAAAAATAAATATAATGCACTTTTGTACAAATTACTCTGTGATGAAACTAATGGTAAATTTTAAGGTTCTGGTAATAAATAATTTCTACCTATTACTTTTCTAAAATGGGACACTTGTAATACAAAATATAAATTCTCAAAAACTAGTATATGAGAAATCATACAGAAGGCAAGTTCAAACACCCAGCTGGTCTCTGGCTCCTTCATTCCAAAGAGAGAATAGTTTGGGATTAAATTAAAATAATATTTCTTTCTGTATTTTAAGACATGTATTCTGAGAACAGTAGAAGTACTTAACAAAGGATGTATACTTTGCTAAAAATGTAGAAACAAGGAAGTGTTCGCTCACAATGAAGATAACATGATCGCTTTAGGAATAATAAAGAAGTTGTATTATCTCTCTTCACACTTTAAGGATAGGGGAAAGACAGAATATAAAAATTTGTGCCATAGTTTCAAATTGGGTTTAAGATTATTTACAGTATTAAATAATTTAAAACCTCTAAAAGTAATGCAAATGCAAGTCCCTTATATGAAAAAAATGCAAGTGTCATTAGAAAGGTAAAAAACATCAAAAAAAGCTAATAAATGTTTCGTACCACTAGTAGATATCTGTAATCAACAATGTCAGACTGAGAACTTTAACAGATGATATCTAAATCCAAATATTTAAAGTATATTAATCAAGA
>NW_017731616.1:247623-248990 GCF_001890085.2 Hipposideros armiger | reverse complement strand
TCATCTTAGCTGTAGAGGACGCAGCATCACTGGCCCTCATGTGGGATCCAAACAGGGGCCCTGCTGCTCAGAGCTGGCATCCCAAGCCAACTCTTTAACCAATGCACCACTCAGTCAGTCCTATTTATACTTATTTTTAAGTATGATTGGTATACTTGAGCAAAAATGAAGTAAAACTATTCTATATTCACAATCCAATAATCACAAGGTATTTTGTTACCAAACACAAAAATATCCACACTAAACATATAAAATGCCTAGAAATAATCTTATTAAGAAGGGTGTAGAAACTATTTTAGCTGAAAAACATAAAAGATCTGAATGGAGAAAACTACATACCCAAATGGAAAAACCAATTCTATTTTTTTTTAAATATCAGTTCCACCAAACTTAATGCCATTAGATTTAAATCCCACTGGGACTAATCACAAAATAATTCTAAAGTTCAGATGGAAGAGCAGATGTGTGAAAAAAATTAGTACAACTTAGGAAAAAAATAATGATAGTGACCTAGACCCTAAAACATAGCACAAAGCTATTATAATTAAAAATATGTGGTACTGTGATAATATCAATGGACCACAATGGAGTCTAGAAGCAGACTATGTAAATTTGTGAATTTAATATAATAAATGTGGCATCTCAATTCAATGTGGTGGGGAGAAGACAAATAAAATGCTTAGGACAACTGATAATTTAAATGCAGAAAGAAAAGTTTGATTCTTCTTACGCCATAGGCAAAATATATTCCACACAGATTAAAATCAAATGTGAAAAAAGTTATCAGGAAGAAAACAAACTATTCCCCTACATTATTTCAAGGTACAGAAAGCCTAAGTAAGACTTGAAACCAAAAGCCAAAAAAGGTAAAAATTAACTACATAGATTAAAAGCTTCTATGCAGAAGACAATTACAAACTGGAAAAAATATTTATAATAGGTAAAATAGATAAAAGATTAATATCTGTGATCTATTAACTTTCAAAAATGAATAAGATAAAGAAAACAATTCAATAGAAAAATCAGGCAAGGTAATGAACAATTCACAAAAGAAGTACTGAATAGCCAATAAACAAGTGAAGGGATGCTCAAGTTCTCTAATAAAGCAATGAATCATCAAATCAGCAAATAAAACTTTTTTATTTGTGTGATTAAAAACAGAATTGGGGCCAGCTGAGTGGATCAGCTGGTTAAGAGCTCACTCAAAAGTGAAAGCTCTGAGCAACAGCGGTTCAAGTCCCGGCTTGAGCTGAGCTGCCACTGAGCTGCCACAGGTGGCACGATGGCTCAGCTAAAACAAAAAAACAGAATTGGGATAACTCTGTACATATTCTGTTTCATAAAATGCTTTTTGTAAATAAAATAAA
>NW_017731616.1:240393-242823 GCF_001890085.2 Hipposideros armiger | reverse complement strand
GAAAAGACATATTAATGGACAGACTGGTTATTGTGAGTCCAGAAATAGAACCAAATAGATGTGGAATTTATGATAAAGGTAGATTTCAAATCTATGAGGAAAACATGGCTCAATCATAGAAATCGTATTGAGATAATCAAGTAACCAGCCAAAATTTGGGGGAGGAGGAATTCCCTCACAAATAAAACCCACATCAAACTTCTACAGTGAAAAATACACAATCAGAAATGAAAAATACACCAAAGGGATTAACATATTAGACATATTAGACATTGGAAAGAAAAGATCAGTTTTTACTGACAAAACAGTAAGAAACTATTGAAAATAAAGCACAGAAACTGAGAAAATGAACAGAGCCTCAGTGAGGTGTGAGATTAACAAGCAGTCTTGCATTGCATTGGATTCCCAAAAGGAGAAGAGGGGAGACAGAATAAATATATAAAGAATGGCTGAAAGCTTTCCAAATTTGTTGAAAACTATAAAATCACAGATTCAAGAACTCATCAAATGCCAAGCAGAAAAAATATTTTAAAGCAATACTAAGACACATTGTAATCAATTTCTTGAAAATCAGTGATAACAAGAAAATCTTCACATCACCAGAAGTAAATGAGCCATTAAGTACAGAGCAACAAAGATACAAATGATAACAGACTTTTTTCATCAGAAACTATACAAGCCAAAACACAATGGAGAGACATACTTAAAGTGCTGGAAGAAAACAAACAACCTGTGAATCTAGAATTCTTCACATAGAGAAAATACATTTCAAAACTAAGAATTAAACTTTTTGGATAATATCTGCATACCTGCACTAGAAGAAAAAGAATGAGAAAGGGTGAAGAAAGCCTACAGGAATTATGGGACACCATTCAAAGAAATAATATAAGATTCTAGGAATCGCAAAGGGCAAAGAGAGAGGGAACAAAAGTTTGTTTTAAAAAATAATGGCTGAAAACTTCCCAAATTGTGGGAAAGAAATGAATATCCAATCCATAAGGCCCTAAAGTCTCTAAACAGGTTGAACCCAAAAACAGCAACACTGAGACACACATAATTAAGATGTCAAAAGTCAAAGACAAAGAGAGAAATNTGTTAGGTCCAGCAGATTACAGTAAAGAGATGTGGACTCCTCACTCCTCAAGGCAGACAGAAGGGCAGGCTCTGAGTGGCCTCCTCAGTTGCCTCAGTGTACCATCCAAATATCATTTCTACATCCACCCTATTATGAAAAAGGTTAGTAACTATTACCCTTTAAAGTCCAAACCTTTATTTAAAGGTAAATACAAACTTAATAACCTCTTCCAGCTGGGCCACACAAAATCTAAGTAAAATCAAGGAAGCTTAAAATGCTACCATTTCTATTTTAAAAGCCTTTAAAGATAAAACCAACAAACAAAAAAAGACCCTGGCCTGTGTGACAGGTTAGAGAACTAGTGGTGATCTAAGACAGTTCAATTAAAATGCCTACAAACATAAGTGTGAAGGAGAGAAAACAGGCGGATGCCAGAACAGAAGAATGAGAAAACATACTCTGCACAAAGACTTGAAGGATACAATGAAAGGCTTGATGGCTGAAAAGCAGGAAGAGAGAAAGGATGAGATAAAGGAGGGCACAGAAAGCTCTCTTAGACACACTGTGCAGGAAAGAAAGCAATTCAAAAGAGCTACTGGGCAGAGAGTAAAGAACAATTTGAACAGTGTCAAGTGGCTTCAAGGAGTAAAATTTCAGTCTGGAACTAAGCCCAAGGGACAGCAAGAATGGTCTAAGCAACCTAGGAGACTGGGGTTACAGGATCAGATGGTTGTGGATTGAACAAATTAATAGCCAAAAGACTAAATGGCCAAGCTCTATGAGCTAGTTTAAATAATGCAGGACTATCCAATATGAATGTAACATACTATAAGATCAACAAACAATATTGGTTTTTATATTTTAGGCTGAGCATAGTGTGGAAACTAAAGCATCTTACATAGCAAGTGTTCAATAAAGGCTTCATGAAACAAAAACTAAATATAATAGAACACCAAAATTGGTTCAAGGGCATACAATTAAAGAATAACCAAGAACCCATTTAATAATCCCAGTTTTTCAAATATGCTTTGAAGAACCACTATATGCCTGGCAGTTAGACCCTAGGAATACAGGGGCCTGGCTCTCATGGAGCTAACTTTCTATTGGGTGAAGGAGAGAGGTAAAGAAGAGGAGAGAAGCAATAAATAAATAAATAAATAAATAAAATCTCTATGAAAAGTTGACAGCACGATTTATAGAATGTATCCATTTGGCTCCTTTAAATTGGGTTTATCAGGGAAGGCCTTTCTGAAGAAGTGATATTTAGGCTACAGGTCAAATGACAAGACAAAGCTGGACTAGGCAGGCAAAATACTGTAATAGAGCATATTATCAAGAAGCCTGACAGGGCCGGC
>NW_017731616.1:234615-237328 GCF_001890085.2 Hipposideros armiger | reverse complement strand
AATCCCTATCAAAACTCTAGTGGCATTTTTCACAGAAATTGAAAAAACAATCCTCCTAAAATTCATATGAAACCACAAAAACCTCAAATAGCCAAAGCAATCCTGAGAAAGAAGAACAAAGCTAGAGGCACTACACTTCCTGATTTCAAACTATATCATAAAGCTATGGTAATCAAAACAGAATGGTATGGGTAAAAAACAGACACATAAATCAATGGAACAGAATAGAAACCCCAAAAATAAACTCATGCATATTTGGTCAACTAATATTCAACAAGAAAGCCAAGAACACATAATGGAGAAAGGATAATATCTTCAATAAACTGTGCTGAGAGAGCTGGATATTCACATACAAAGGAATGAAATTGGATCTATATCTTACACCTCTCACAGAGTTAACTCAAAATAGATCAAAAGTTTAAATATAAGACCTGAAACCATAAAACTTCTAGGAAAAAGAAATAGAGAAAAACCTCCTTGATACTGGCCTTGACAATGATTTTTTGGATATGACACAAAAAATACAAGCAACACAAGCAAAAATAAACAAATGGGACTAAATCAAACTAAAAAGTTTCTGCACAGCAAAGGAACTAATTGACAAAATGAACAGGTAACCTAAGGAATGAGAGAAAATATCTGCAAACCATTTATCTGATAAGGGTTTAATAAAAATAAATAATTCATACAACTCAATAGCAAAAAAACAAATACGTAATCTGATTTTAAAATGAGCAGAGGACCTGAAGAGACATTTTTCCAAAGGCAATATACAAATGGACAACAAGTACATGAAAAGGTGTTCAGCATCACTAATCGTCAGGGAAATGTAAATCAAAACCATAATGAGGTATCACCTCACACCTGTTAGGATGGCTTTTATCAAAAAGACAAGAGGTAACAAATGTTGGCAAGAATGTGGAGAAAAGAAAACTCTTATTCACCGTTGGTGGGAATATAAATTTATATAGCATTATGGAACAAAGTATGGAGGAGTCTCAAAAAAATTAAAAATAGAACTAGTATTTGATGCAACAACCTCACTTTTGGGTATATATCTGAAGGAAATTAAATTACCATCTCAAAGAAATATCTGCACCATGTTCATTGTAGCATTATCACAATAGCCAAGATATGGAAAACAACTAAGTGTCGGTTGACAGATGAACAAATAAAGAAAATGGTNGGGGGGAAATTTTCCACTTGGAGATCTGACTGGTACATCCTTACCAATCTTATTATGACCTGCAGTGAAAAACTCAGGCTCTGTGATGCCTGTGAAGTACACAGTCCCATTATGAAGTGTTAAACAAGTTGAACTTGATTGACATCAAACCTCTAGAACTAACTTCCACTTATAAAAAGCATAGGTGATAAAGGAACAAGTTAAATGACATAATGAAAAAGCAAACAGACAAATCATGAATGTAGACCATGATACAGGACAACTGACTCAGTTTCTATAACATGTCAGTGGGAGGAGAAAACAGGACGTAGGTCCACTCTAGGTTTAAATAGGCCTGAGAGACCCAGTAACCACATGTATTATGTGAAATGATTCTAAGAAAAAACTTTAAAAAGGTTATTTTTCAGACAATCGGGAAATCTGATCATGAGGCAGCTATTAGTTCAATAAATAATTGTATCAGGTATGATAATGACACTTTGTTTATATATGAAAATTGGATATGGATGGATGGATGGATGGATATTTAGTGACAGTAAGAAATTATTTTGTGTGGGTGTGACAACAGCAGCATTTTGGTTATCACAGGAAAGGGAAATCTTGTCTTTAGATATTTCTATACAAATATTTACAGATGAAATGCTATAATGTATGAGACTTGCCTCAAAATACTCTGGTCGGGTGAAGGGAAGTACATGGGACTATACCAAGACCAGCTATGAGCTGTTAATTGTTAAAACTGAGAGATGGATAGATGGTGTTTCATTATGTTATGCTCAATAAACAGAACGTGGGCCATATCAAAGTCAATAAAGTACTCCTTTCAGATTTTTAAGACACCAAGTCAAAAGAATGTAATTTTAATTGGTCTTTGAACGATTGCAGCCAAAGGAGTTTTTCCTAATAAAAGATCATACCAGTTGGATTCATTATGCTCATTGCTTTTATATATGTTTGAAATAAAGTAAAAAGCTAAAAATAAAAAAGAAACATTTTTTATAAGATGAATACTGAAACATCAGGGTGAGATAACATAATGTTTGGGATTTGCTCCAAAATACTTCAGCAAAAGGTAGTGGGAATGGAGGGAACAGGAAAAAAAGAAAAAAAAAACTTCAGCAAAGACAAAAAGAGCAAATGAAGCAAATGTGGCAAAAATCTTTATAAATGTTGAGTCCACTGATGGGTATATGGGAGGTCAATGTTCTGATGTCTTTACCATTGTGTATGTTTGAAAATTTTGATAATAAAAAAATTGTTTTCATCTTGCATATTAAGGAAGATTCATTTTACTAATTCATTGTTGGAAAGGATGTTCAGGTATTTTTGTTATACACATGGAAGTAAAAAATAGATCCAGTTTTTGGTGACATTTTTACAATACCTATTAAAATTTTAAGTGTTCATAACCCTAGATTAGCATTTTTATTTCTAGGAATTTATTATACAAAAATATTCTGAGGCTGGCCGAGTGGCACATTGGTTAAAGAGTTGGCTTGGGACGCCAGCTCTGGGCAGCAGGTCCCC
>NW_017731616.1:225448-226774 GCF_001890085.2 Hipposideros armiger | reverse complement strand
TAAACACTTTCTCAAACAAAAAAAGCTAAGGGAGTTCATCACTACTAGATATGAATTATAAGAAATGCTACAGAAAATTCTTAAAGCTGAAATGAAAGATGCTAATTAACAATGAAAAACAGAAGTGTACAAAACTCACCAGTAAAAGTAAATGTATAGTCAGTCATTCTCTAATTATGCAGAGATGTCATATAAATCACTTTCAATGCTCATATAAAAGTTAAAAAAATGACCATATTAAAAATAACTACAGCTGCAATAATGAATACATAATATAAAAAGATATAAAATGCAACACCAATAACCTAAAAAGTGAGAGTGGGAGAAGTAAAAGTACAGAGTTTAAATTATCACCTTTAAAAAGGTTCTTATAACTATAAGGTATTTTATGTAAGCCTCGTTGTAACCACAGTAGAAAAACCTGGAGTAGATACACACACACACACACACACACACACACACACACACACACACACACAAATCAAGAGAAACAAATCAAAGTATGCCACCACAAAAGGTAATCAAATGACAAAGGAAGACTGCAGAGAGGAAGAAGGAACAAAGGAACTACAAAACAGTCCAAAAACAAAATGGCAATAGTAAATCCTTATCTATCAATAAACACCTTAAATGTAAATGGATTAAATTATCCAATCAAAAGACATAGACAGGCTGAATGGATAAAAATGATAATAAGATCCAATGATATGCTACCTACAAGAGACTCACTTTAGCCTTATGGATATACACAGGCTGAAAGCAAAGAGACAGGAAAATAATAATCCAAGCAAATGGCCACCAAAGAGAGTTCTAGCCACAGCAATCAGAAAAGAAAATGAAATAAAAGGCATCCAAATTGGAAAGAAGCAAAAGTGTCATTATATGCAGATGACATGATACTATATATAGAGAATCCCAAAGATGCCACCAAAAAACTGTTAGAACTGATAAATGAATTTAGTAAGGTAGCAGGACAAAAATTAGTATTCAGAAATCAGTTGCTTTTGTATACACCAATAATAAACTATCAGAAGAAGAAATCAGGAAATCAATCCCTTTTACAATTGCTTCAAAAACAATAAAATATCCAGGAATAAATTAACCAAAGAAGTAAAAGATCTGTACACAGAAAATCATAAGACACTGAAAAAGAGAAATCAAAGAAGATACAAATAAACGGAAATACATACCATGTTTATGGATAGGAAGAATTAATATAGTTAAAATGTCAATACTACCTAAGGCAATAGATAGATTCAATGCAATTCCTATCAAACTACCAAGGACATTTTTCTCAGAAGTAAAACATATAATCCTAAAATTTAC
>NW_017731616.1:216145-217667 GCF_001890085.2 Hipposideros armiger | reverse complement strand
ACTCCATTTTAAAACTAATCCACCTGAACCCTTGACCCTTCCCACTTTCCCCCTAACACGAGTTAATCCCAAACTACCATTAATCCTTTCTCCACCATTTTGCCCTTCTTCAGGGTCAAGGCGCCCTCATTGTTATCTATCTTTCAACTCACCTTGGCACTAAAGCCCCCAGTATCTGGTCCTTTTCTTCCCCTCCATCACTCCTGCATTCCATCCGTTTCTTAGGGGGATGTATGTAAAACAGGTGGTCTGGGGGTGGGCAGTGAAGGCATCCATTTTGTCCTGCTGCCACCTAGGACTACGTTTCTGTAAATCCCTGTTAAAACTCTTTAAACCAACAAGCTGGATTTGTCTGCTTTATTCTTTGACCTCTCCACACCTTTGGCATTTGCATCCACAGCCTTTTCATGAAATACACATACATACATATATACATAAAGAGATTAGATTCAACACTCTCCCTACAAAATCAATAAACACAAAGTATGATACAATTAACCAACTTACTGAAAATCTAAATGTGTGTAAAGACGATATAAATAAAAGAGGTACACACGGCACAGGTCTTCATCCTCAAATCTTTATTGAAATTTTATTTGTAGTGATATAAACTAGGGATGAAAAAATTGTTTTAAAATCAAAGAAAGCCTGCACTATCGTATCACACTACACTTATGCTATAGGAGTGTTGTCCCTACAGATGAGCTTAACAGTGAAAGTAAAACTTGCCACTGTACTCTGTAGACAAGGTACACCGAGACTTCAAGGCCAGGAATATATACAGTGAGTTAAAAAATCAAGACTAGGATCTCACTGCAATATGATGATAAAGTTGGCAATGTAGCTAGAGGCCACGCTATGGAAAACTTTGACACTAAGCTAGGGGCTCTAGACTTTAGCCTATAAATAATGGGAAGCTATTTTAAGCAAAGGAGTAACAGTTTGTAAAGCAGAATTTTATAAGAGTGAATGTTAGATTGAACTGTAAAATTATTATAGGCAGGAAAATAGTAAATTCTCATGGAATAGGTTATAATGTGATGAAGGCTTGGGCTAAGGTGATAGCAGCAAATGAAAATCTAAGACAAAACAAAAGAACAGGTCTTGGTACCAAACATGTAAGGAGAGAGAAAGGGAAAAACCAAGAATGACACTAGCAGACACTGTTAGACATCGAGCCCAAACCCATCCCTTTAAAGAGACAACAAAGACCAAAAATACACAAACTAAGTGATGGAATAGAAGTTCACAAGAAGCCTGGGTGCCCAATGACACTAATAAGCTGCTGAACTAGTCCCAAGCCACAAAACAGTAAATGTATTCAAGGGTTAAGCCACTGTTAGCTGGGATTTCTGATTGGAAAAATAATAATAATAATAATAATAATAATAATAATAATAATAATGATACCAATATTTTCTTAAGAAGGAAGAAAAGGAAACTCTACATCCAACTATTTGAGGAAGATACATAATTGATTCAATTAAATTATATATATTCAACTAGGCATGTTAATATTAGG
>NW_017731616.1:211302-213410 GCF_001890085.2 Hipposideros armiger | reverse complement strand
TGTTTTCCATAGTAGCTACATCAATTTACAATCCCACCAACAGTGCACAAGGGTTCCCTTTTTTCCACTATCTTGCCAATACTTGTTGTTTGTTAATTTATTCATGATAGCCATTCTGACAGGTATGATATCTTATTGTAGTTTAATTTGCATTTAATTTGATGATTAGTGATGCTGAACATTTTTCATATGTCTGTTGGCCATATGTGTGTCTCCTTTGGAGAAATGTCTATTCAGGTCTTCTGCCCATTTTTCAATTGGACTGTTTGTTTCATGTTAAGTTGCATGAGTTTCTTATATATTTTGGATATTAACCCCGTATCTAATGTATCATTGGCAAATATCTTCTCCCATTCAGTAGGTTGTCTATTCATTTTGTTGATGAGTTCCTTGGCTGTACAAAATCTCTTTAGTGTGATGCAGTCCCATTTGTTTTTCTTTTGTTTCCCTTGCCTGAGGAGACGTATCCAAAAAAAAATATTACTAAGAGCACTATCAAAGAGCTTACTGCCTATGTTTTCTTCTGGAAGTTTCAGGTCTTACATTTAAGTCTTTAACCCATTTTGAGTTTATTCTTTTATGTGGTGTTAAGAAAGTTACCTAGTTTTTTTGTTGGTTTGTTTTTTTGTTTTTGCATATATCTGTCAAGTTTTCCCAATACCATTTATTGAAGTGACTGGCTTTACCCCATTGTACATTCTTGCCTCCTTTGTCATAGATTAATTGACCACATAGGTATAGGTTTACTTCTGGGTTCTCTATTCTGCTGTATTCATCTATATGTCTGTTTTTATGCCAGTACCATGCTGTTCTGATTACTATATACTATAGCCTTGTAGTATAAGTAGCCTTGATATCAGATACCATGATACCACCAATTTTGTGCTTCCTTCTCAAGATTTCTGTGGCTATTCTGGATCTTTTGTGGTTTATATAATTTTAGGATTATTTGTTCCAGCTCTCAGTAAAATGCCATTGGTATTTTGATACCATTGAATCTGTAGATTACATTGATTCTGTAGATTGCTTTGGGTAGTATGGACATTTTTAATGATATTAATTCTTCCTACCCTTGAACATGGTATTTCCTTCCATTTATTTGTATCTCCTTCAATTTCTTTTTTCAATGTCTTATACTTTTCCAACTACAGGTCTTTTACATCCATGGTTAAATTTATTCCTGGGTAGGGCCGGCCGAGTGGCGCGTTGGTTAAGAGCTGGCTTGGGATGCNAAAAAAAAGAAGGAAATCCTGCCATTTGTGAAAACATGGATAAACCTGGAGGGCATTATGCTAAGTGAAATTAGTCAGACAGAGAAAGACAAATACTATATGATCTCACTCATGTAGAAATCTGAAAAAGTCAAATTCATAGAAACAAAGAGTAGAATGGTGGTTGTCAGGGGCTGAGGTTTGGAGGAAATAAGGAGTTATTGGTCACAGAGTACAAACACAATCACGAGAAAGTTGTGGGGATCTAATGTACAGCATGGTGACTACAGTTAACAATACTGTGTTGTATACTTGAAATCTGCTGAGAATGTTAATCTTAAAGTTCTTACCACCAAAAAAAAAAGGTAACCATGTGAGGTGGTGGCTATGTTAACTAACCTTATTGTGGTATTTATTTTGCAATATATACATATATCAAAACATTATATTATATACCTTAAATTTATACACTTTTATTTGTCAATTATACCTCAAAAAAGCTAGGGGAAAAATTCAGCTTCCATGATACTTTTAATTAAACGACAACGAGAAATTATCTTAGTTAAGAATCTATTATATATAGCATTTCAATACCAGCATTAAGGTTGAACCTCTCTAACCTCTTTCTAATCTCAATGCATAATCCCTTAATATTCTCTACACCGTTTTTTAGTCTTTAAAAAAAAAAAAGAAAGAAACTTTCATCACCTTGAGATTTTAAACTAGCTTGAATCCATTTTATATTAGAATTAAGGTAATATCAAATTAATCAATATTTAATTATCCATTTCTTAAAGTAGATAATGGTGCATGTTTTACTAAAATTCTTTAAGTTGTGCATATACATTTTACACACGCTTTCCTATGTATGTAAGTTTGATAATACAAAAAAACCCC
>NW_017731616.1:201002-207852 GCF_001890085.2 Hipposideros armiger | reverse complement strand
TAATTTCTCCTCCTGATACTTCATTATTAGTATATAAAAATGCAACTGATTCCTGAATATTAATTTTTGTATCCTGCTACTTTACTGAATTCATTTATCAATTCTAATAGTTTTTTGGTGGAATCTTTCAGGTTCTCTCTATATATTGGGTTGTCGGAAAAGTCAAAATGCATTTTTGCAATGAAAAACATAGAAAAAATAGGTCATTACTTTTCCAACAACCCAATAGTATCACGTCATCTGCAAATAATGACAGTGTTACTTCTTCCTTTCCAATATGTATGACTTTCATTTCTTTTTATTCTCTAACTGCTGTGCCTAGGACTTTCAATACCATTGTGAGTGAAAGTGGACATCCTTGTTTTATTTCTGATCTTAAGGAAAATGCTTTTACTTTTTCACCACTGAGTATGATGTTTACTATGGGTTTGTCATATATGGCCTTTATTACGCAGAGGTACATCCCCTCTATCTCTACTTTGCTGAGTTATCACAAATGGATGCAATGCTTTTTCTGCATCTACTGATATTATCATATGATTTTTATCTTTCATTTTGTTTATGTGGTTTACCACAATGATTTGCAAATACTGAACCAACCTCACATCACAGGAATAAATTCCACTTGATCATGGTGTATGATCTTTTTAATGTGTTGCTGAATTCGATCTGTTAATGTTTTGTTGAGAATGTTTGCAACTATGTTCATCAGGGATATTGGCCTGTAATTTTCTTGTTTTATAATGTATGTGTCTGGTTTTGGAATCAGGGTAATGTTGGCCTCATAAAATTAGCTTAGGAGCCTTCCCTCCTCTTCAATTTTTTGGAATAGTTTGAGAAGACTATGTTATTCTTCTTTAAGTGTTTGGTAAAACTCACCTGTGAAGCCATCTGTCTGGGACTTTTGTTTATTGGTAGTTTTTGATACCAATTCAATTTCATTAGTAGTTACCAGTCTGTTCACATTTGTTGTTTCTTCTTGATTCAGTCTTGCAAAATTTATGCTTCCAAGAATTTATCCATTTCTTCCAGGTTGTCCAATTTGTTGGCATATAGTTGTTCATAGTATTATCTTATAATCCTTTGTACTTCTTGGTGTCAGTTATTACTTCTCTTTCATTTCTGATTTTATTTATTTGGGTCCTCTCTCTTTTGTTAATGAGTCTGGTTAAAGATTTATTAATTTTGTTTATCTTTTCAAAGAACCAGCTCTTACTTTCACTGATCTTCGTATTGTTTATTTACCCTCTATTTTATTTCCACTCTGATCTTTATTATTTCCTTCCTTCTACTCTCTTTGGGCTTTATTCGTTCTTTTTTCTAGTTTCTTTAGGTATAAGGATTGTTTGAGACTATTCTTGTTTCTTGAGGTAGGCCTGTATTGCTATGAATTTCCTTCTTAGAACTGCTTTGGCTGTGTCCCATAGGTTTTGGGGTCACTGTATTTTCATTTTTCTCAAGGTATCTTTTGATTTCTTCCTTGATCTCTTTGTTAACCCATTTATTGTTTAGTAGCATGTTATTTAGCCTCCATTTGTGTTTTTCAGTTTTCTTCATACTTGATTTCTAATTCCATCTATTGTGATCAGAAAAGATGCCTGAGATGATTTCAATCTTCTTAAATTTGTTGAGACTTGTTTTGTGACCTAACATGGTCAATCCTGGAAAATGTTCCACATGTTCCTGAAAAGAATGTATGTTCTGCTGCTATGGAGTGAAATGCTCTAAAAATATCAATTAACTCCATCTGCTCTAATGTGTCATTTAAGGCCACTGATACCGTGTTGATTTTCTGTCAATGGATGATCTATCCATTGATGTCAATGAGGTGGGGTTTTTTTTGTTGTTTTGGGCTTTTTTTTCAAGATTTTTTTTTTAATTGGGGGATAGGAACAGTGCTGGGGAATTGCAGGAAGGGAAACAGACAAGTTGCTGTCCCCTCTGTTCTTCAGTCTAATTGTGGAGGACGTCACCCCACTGGCCCAAGCTGGAACCATCATTGTGCTCTTCCCCGGTGAGGCAGATCAGTCGCCGGCTTCTGGACAGCTGCTCACAGCAGCGCTGGTTGCTCACGCTGGCTGCTGCCTACACACCATAGTCCATGGCAACCCACTGCAGCAAGGGTCTCAGCCTATGCCGTCACTAGCGACCCACGGCAGCCCAGCTCCAGGTCGAGCTGCCGTTCAGCATCTCAGCCGTTAGAGGGCAGTGTCACTGGCCCTCACATGTGGGATCCAAACTGGGCCCTCTGGCCAGCTCCCAACCAACGTGCCACTTGTCCGGCCCTCAATAAGGTGTTAAAGTCCCCTACTATGACTGTATTACTGTCACTATCTCCCTTATGTCTATCAATATTTGCTTTATATACTTAGGTGCTCCTATACTTGGCACATAAATGCTTACAAGAGTTATATCCTCTTCTTGGATTAATCCCTTTATCATTATAAAATGTCCTTCTTTGTCTCATGAAGTTTTTGTTTTAAAGTCTATTTTATCTGATATAAATATTGCTACACCACTTTTTTTTCTATTACCATTTGCATGAAGTCTCTTTTTCCATCCCTTTACTCTCAGTCTGTGTGTGCCTTTCAGTCTGAAGTGGGTCTCTTGTAGGCAGCATATGCATGGGTCTTGTTTTCTTCTCTATTCAGCCACCTTATGTCTTTTGATTGAAGCATTTACTCCATTTATATTTAAAGTAATTATTGATAGGTAGTTATTGCCATTTTAGTATTCATATTTTTTATCTTTTTTTTTTCCTTCTTTTTCTTAAAGAAGTCCCCTTAACATTTCTTGTAATACTTTAGTGTTGAGGAACTCCTTTAGCTTTTTCATATCTGGGAAGCTCTTTATCTGTCCTTTGATTCTAAATGGTGGCCCTGCTGGATAGAGTAATCTTGCTTGTAAGCCCTTACTTTTCATCATTTTGGATATTTTGTGCCAATCCCTTCTGGCTTGCAAAATTTCTATTGCGAAATCAGCTGACAGTCTTATGGGAGCTCCCTTGTATAAAACTAATAGGAAACTAACTGCTTTTCTCTTGCTGCTTTTAAGATTCTCTCCTTGTCTTTAACCTTTGTCATTTTAATTATGATGTGTCTTGGTATAGGCCTCTTTTGAGTTTATCTTGTTTGAGACTTTGCACTTCCTGGACTTGTACGTCTATTTCCTTTGACAGGTTAGGAAAGATTTCCATCATTATTTCTTCAAATAGGTTTTTAATCCCTTGCACTCTCTCTTCTCCTTCTGGTACCCCTATAATGCAATGTTGGTACACTTAATGATGTCTCAGATGCTCCTTAAACTACCCTTTTTTTTTTCCTTTTGCTGTTCTAATTGGGTGTTTTCCATTACCTTGTCTTCCAAATCGCTGGTTCAGTCCACTGCTTCAACTGACCTACTGTTGATTCCCTTTAATGTAGTCTTCATTTCAGTTATTATAGTCTTCATTTCTGACTGGTTCCTTTTTATGTTTTTTTATCTCCAGTTTTCTGTTTCCTACCTCTTTATTAAAGTTCTGAGTTCATCTATTTTTCCCCTAATTTCATTGAGCATATTTATAACCAGTGTTTTGAACTATGCATCTGGTAGATTGCTTGTCTCCATTTCAGAGTCTTTTTTTCTGGAGTTTTGCCCTGTTCTTTCATTTGGGTCATGTTTGTCTCCTCATTCTGGCTGCCTCCCTTTGTTTATTTCTATTAGGTACAGCTGCTATGTCTCCCCTTCTTGATAGAGTGGCCTTATACAACAGATGTCCTGTGGGGCTCCATGGCACAGTCTCCCTGTTCACTTGAGCTGAGTGCTCCAGGGGTGTCCCTTATGTGGGTTGTGTGTGCCCTCCTGCTGTAGTTGAGCCTTGATTGCTGTTGGCATGCCAGTGAGAGAGACTGATCCTCAGGCTAACTGGCTGTTAGGAATGGCCATGACACAGCAGATGAGCTGTTGTACAGGGATGCGATTCACTTTAGAGGGGCTCTGGTAACTGCCAGGTCCACCCTTTGTGTGTGTCATTTGTACAGCTCATTTGGTGGTGCTCTGGTATGGTCTGAAGCCAGCCACCAGGTGTGTTGGTTCTGGAGTCTCTTGGGAGGGGCTGTGGTGCAGACCAAGATCAACTACTGCCTGTGCCTTACCTGGAGCAACCTGGAAGGAGATATAAAGTGATCTGCAGATGATTGTCACCTGTGCTGTGGTTGGAGGCACCTGGGAGAAGCTATAAACCAAGGCTGGTTGCCAATAGTGCCAGCTTCGGTCCACTTAGCAAGAGGTATGGTGCACACCAAGGCNTATTCAAGTGGACAAAATTTCCAAAACTGGTATGACTCAAAAGTAATAGTTCCCTAGATTTAACCAATGAACCTCAGGTTATTCAAAGTTACAGATTTCTTTAGTATTGGGTCTCTTTAAGATGTTATGCATTGCAGAAAGGCAAGAAGATACAGTGTATAGTATTTCCCAAGTCTGACCACAGTACACCCCTTCAGTACAAAATCTCTGCAAAACACATCTTAGAGATACAGATGTGAGTATAGCTGATCCTTGAAACTTTGCGTTTCAAGAAAGAAAGAACTCTAGAAAGAATTTTCACTACCAATTGAAAAGATAATTCAGTTAGAATATCAACATTTTGCAACCACTAATAAAATAATGGATCTGGACAATGAAAATCAATAGCTGCTAAAATCTTTAACCTGATAGGGAACTTTATATTAAATGGATCAGGCTGACAAACCTGAACCCACTGATCACTCCTGACATTAACTAAAGGAGACGAAAAAGACATTCTGTGGCTCCTGCTATGATGCAACAAGAAGTATAAAACACCATTATAAAGTTTCCTTGCCAAAAAAAAACAACAATAGGACCTAAAATTTGATCAAGACTCTAGATCACTACTGTTTTACAGCAACTAATGGACAGAGGAACAAATTAAACATCAGCGAGATGCAATCAGTAAATCCCAGAATGTGGATAACTTCAGCTAATTGCAGAGGAGGAAAAAAAAGTGGGGGACTATAAATTCAAAGATCTAAGAGATATACCAATCAAATAAAATATGAAGACCTTGTTTGGATCCTAATTCTAAGTAAACCCTGAGAAATTATTTATGAGACAATTGGGAAAATCTGAACATTCATTTAATATTTGAAGACATTAAGAAATATGTAATTGTGAATATTTTAGGTATGGTAATAGTATTATGATTGTTCTTTTAATTGTGATAAATTATTAATAACATAAAATTTATCATTTTAACCATTTTTAAGTATACAGTTCAGTGGCATTAAGTACATTCTCATTTTTGTGCAACCATCACCACCATTTGTCTCAAGAATATTTTCATGCTCCCAAACTGAAACTCTGCACCCATTAAACAATAACTCCCCATTCACCCCTCTCCCAGCCTCTAGCATCATTTTACATTCCGTCTCTATAAATTAAACTATTGTAAGTTCCTCATATAAACAGAATCAGACAGTATTTGTCCTTTTGTGTCTGGCTTATCTCACCTAGTATAATGTCTTCAAGGTTCATCTGTATTATAGCATGTGCCTGAATTTCATTCTTTGTTTTTGTTTTGTTTTTTACTTCTTTTGTTTTTTGGGGTTTTTTATAATACTCTTTTATTTTTCAATTACAGTTGACATACAATATTATATTTGCTTCAGGTATACAACATAGTGATTAGACATTTATATAATTTACAAAGTGATCACCCCGATAAGTCTAGTACTCATCTAACACCATAGTTATTATATTAACTATATTCCCTATGCTTTACTTTATATCCCTGTGGCTATTTTTATAACTGTCAATTTGTACAACTTAATCATTTCCCCTTTATCACTCATCCCCCCAACTCCCTCCCACCTGGTGAACATCAATTCATTCTCTGTATGCGTTTGTTTCTGCTTTGTTTATTTTGGTTTTTAGATTCCACATATAAGTAAAATCATGTGGTATTTGTCTTTCTCTGACATTTTTCATTTATCATAATGCCCTCTATGTCCATCCATGATGTACCAAATGGCAAGATTTCACTCTTTTTTTTTTTTTTGATAGTTTATTGAGCACAATTTTCAATGCCTGATATGTGTCCTTTCGTTTAATCCTCAACTCCATCAGTTTGTTGTTTTGGGTTTTTTTCATTTTTATTGGGTAACTGTGTTTTTTCCAGGACCCATCAGTTCCACGTCAAGTTGTTGCCTTCAATCTAGCTGTGGAGGGCACAGCTCAGCTCCAAGTCCAGTCGTCGTTTTCAATCTAACTGTGTGGGGGGGGAGGGAAGGGGAGGAGGCGCAGCCCACCATCCCATGTGGGAATCGAACAGGCAACCTTGTTAAGAGCACGTGCGCTAACCAACTGAGCCATCCGGCCGCCCACTGGCAGCTCAGCAGCAGTTCAGCTCAAATCATTGTCTTCAATCTAGTTGTAGAGGGCGCAGCTCACTGGCCCATGTGGGAATCGAACTGGCAACCTAGTTGTTCAAAGCACGTGCTCTAACCAACCAACTGAGCTAACCAGCTGCCCCCTTCACTCTTTTTATGGCTAAGTAATATTCCATTGTATATATGTACCACTTCTTTATCCATTCATCTATCAATGGACACTGGGGTTGCTTCCACATCTTAGCTATTGTAAATAATGCTGCAGTAAAGCTAGGGGTGCATACACCTTTTCAAATTAGTGTTTTGAGTTTCTTCGGATAAATATCCAGAAGTAGAATTGCTGGGTCACATGGTAGTTTTATTTTTAACTTTTCAAGGAACCCCTATACCAGCGGTTCTCAACCTGTGGGTCGTGACCCCTTTGGGGGTCAAATGACCCTTTCACAGGGGTCGCCTAAGAC
>NW_017731616.1:195279-196107 GCF_001890085.2 Hipposideros armiger | reverse complement strand
AGGCTCAGTAATATTCCATTTAATGTATATACCATATTCTGTTCATCCATTCATCTGTCAATGAATATCTGAATTATGTTTTATTTTTAAGAGTTCACACCTCTTTACAGAGATACATACTCAAATATTTATAAAATAAATAATAAGATATCTGAAATTTGCTTCAAAATACTCCAGTCTGGGAGAGAAGGGAATTAGGGAGAAAGGTAACAGATGAAACAAGTTTTCACTTGTCACTTATCAGATCAACAAAGATCAGAAAAATTGATAACAACATACAGTGACCACAATGTGGGGAAACATGCTCTTTCATTAACATTGGTGGGAGTATAAATTAATTTCTTTGAATGACTCTACAAAACTTTAAAATGCACATTTCCTTTAGCCAAGACATAACTTCTGGGAATTTATCTTCACACATATGTTCATATATATACACAAAAATGTGTATACAAGCATACTGACTGTGACAATGTTTATAATAGCCCAAGACAGGAAATAATTTAAATGTCTATCAGTAGGGAATGGACTTCATAAATCACAGTAAAATAGAAAAATATGAAAATACAATGGAATACTATTTAACTTTAAAAAAAGAAAAGAAAATGGTTTTATGTGTACTAATAAGACACAGTGTTCAATGAATATGCTGAGGAAAAAGTAAGACACAGAACACTATTCAAACAATCACTTAATGCTTCCACTTCTGGCATTGCCACAGGCCACATAACCTAAAAACTTGCCACAATAAAATATATACAAATGCTGAGCAAATTATAACTAACATCTTTTAAATGTATAACTAAGCTCAAAAAAAAGTAAGGGAAA
>NW_017731616.1:147873-194722 GCF_001890085.2 Hipposideros armiger | reverse complement strand
CTGGATTAAGAAACTGTGGTACATTTATACAATGGAGTATTACTCCACCATAAAGAAGAATGAAATCATATCATTTGCAATGATATGGATGGACCTAGAGACTATTATGTTAAGTGAAATAAGTCAGTCGGAGAAAGACAAATACCACATGATCTCACTTATATGTGGAATCTAAAAAACTGAATGAACGAGCAAAGTAAACACTTTCGACTTTATCTACTTATTTTTATTTTATAACCAATATGTATTACTTTTGAAATTAAGAAATTTCCCCTGAAATACTTTGAAAAAATATGCTATAGATTTAATAATCAATGCCTGAATAACTAAAGCAATGTAGTATTAGGGCAAATTTTCAGTTATAACAGCCACTATTTTATCTAATTTAATTCCACATTTACTAAGCACCTAAGTACAAGAGACTGTGCTAGCCTCTGATTAATAGCAAGATGAGGTTCCTATTCTTTAAGGAGTTTAAAACCAGTGAGGAAGAGCCAGCAAGGAGGCAAAAATATCTATAATACAATATGGAACATGAAAATGGTCATCTTCTGCATCAAAATTTGAGAACTAATGTTTAAAATTCCAATTTCTAGTTAGTACCATCAGATCCCCAAACCAGTCAGACATTACTTTACATTTTCCATTACTTCTTTTTTTTAGCTCATCCATCTATAAACCATTTGTGACAATGATTGCATTTATTCATTAGCGGCAAACTATGATGTTATACATACAGTTATTAATATATACTTTCCATAGCCTTTGTAATCTCATTGCACAAATGAATTCTCGGTTGTTTTCTTCCTTTGCTTTTTATACCTGTTAATATCACCACATATATCAATATTACTAATCAAAAATAACTGAATCCTCCCCTCCCATATTTCTGTACCTACAAATTTGAAAATTAAATAGTAATACAGGTTGTGATGGATCCAAAATTCTTCCCCATCTCCAGTCATACCCACAACAGTCAGAGACTGGCAAAAAAGATTAAGGCACAGCAGAATTTCTTCTTTTACTAAGAACACAAATACTGAGAAAAGTGGAATCCTTCCTTAAAAATTTACTGAACATGGGATTTACAAACTTCTATGGCAGTTAGAATAACAACCCCAAAATCAACACATCTCCAATCGTCAGCAACCTAAAAGGATTTTAAGAAATATCAAAACCTGAGAAAAGTTAAATATATTTTGTTCATTTCAAGATAATCCAACTTTGCCCACAAACAACAATGATGTAATCTGTTAATGATTTTGAATTCTAAAAAGGTTCCAGAGGCAGCCTTTTTACCTGCACTGCAGGCTAACATCACCTGTGTCTTTCCAGGCAGTAGATTACGTGTGTAGCCCAGAAAAATTATTCTATCCAACCCAAAGAATTGTACAAATTTCAGAATAATCACAGAGCCACAATACTGTTTACTGTTCATTCTTGCCCTTTATGAAATTGAACATAGAAACCGCTGGCACATACAAGGCAATAATTTTGCATTTCAGATAGAAATTAATAAATATTTAAATACTTTTTATCAACTCATGGAGAGTTGCCAAGCTGGGGGAAAAAAATAAGTATCTATAAAATGTCAGTAAAGACAAGTTCTATGAGATTAGCATGTGAACTCTCTACAGGCCAGATGTCCTAAACCTGCATGAGTACCTTCAAACAAACTCACTGACATAATTCCGCTCCTGCACTGAAGCATCGCCATTAGATCAGATTTGCCTCTCATCCACATCAACCTGATAATAACCACTGTCGTTCCAAAATTCAGGAAACAATATTATTTCTTACCTTCATGATTTTTGAGGATCTCCTAAAAGCTAAACTAGTCTAAGAAGTAAAAATGTCTAAATATCAGTAAAAGATTATTTCAAACTCCTTCTCCTCTATGTTTTGAAATACATTTTACATTTTTCATTGTAAGTTTTAAAAGAAAAATAAACAGAGGCCCAAATAAGAATGGCATATTAAATAAAAAATATAAAACAATATTAAACAAAAGTACCAAGAAGAATGTTATTTATAGAGGCAGTAGAAAAGTGTTGAGTGGTCAGGATTGGTTCCAGCATGCCTACCTTACTATATGTGTAATCCTGAACAAGCTTTTAAAAACCCTGTACCCCACTTTCCTCTTCCGTACAATCTGAATAATAACCTCAGAGTTGTTGAAGATCACTGAGTTACACCACATAAAGCAGTTAACATTTAACCACAATTTATAAAGTAGATGGATAAAAATCCAAAGTTTTAATAACACTCTGTTTGGGAAGGCTGTTGGAAAACAGGGAGTTTCATACTCTCCTTATGGAGGGCAATCTGGAAAGCTACTTTTGAGAAATTATCCCATTGATATTCTTGCACAGGTGTAAAAAGACAGGTTTACCAGGTTTTTTAATTCACACTGGAAACCAGCTGTCCATCAAAAGTAATGATTAAATAAAGAATGGCAAATTCATGACATGAAATACTATGTAGCAGTTTTGATTTTTTAAATAGAGTACACTGATATACTGACATGGAAAGACCTCTTAGGTAAGTGAAAAATGCAGATGTGTAGAAAAGTGAATATGGTATGTTACCTTTTGCATAAAAGACTGAAAAATCAAAATACCTATTCGTCCTTGTTGGTTTTTAAACTAAGAGAAACTAACAATGGTGGTAAGAAACTGGGCAGATGGGAGGCAAGATGGGAGGGAAACTTCAAACTGTGTGTGTTTTTTTTATTTTTATATTTTTTGGGGTTTTTTAGCTATATGAATATTTTGCCTATTCAAATATTAATTTTAGAAGTATTTTTAAGTGTCAATCTTACACTTTACAATCTCAAATATTAGCTGCAGTTATTACTGTTGTTGTGAGGAGGAGGAGGACGAGGAGGAGGGAGAGGAGGAGGAGGAGAAGGAACAGCAACCTCAAAATACCTCCTTTCTGCAGCCTTTCTCTTATTCCCTCTGCACAGAAGCCTCCTCTAACTCCTGGACTGTTAAGGAATTTATCATTTTCTACTCTAGTGTAAGCAGCTTAAGAGGTAGGTCAATGTCTTGTTCATTTTTAATATCCTAGAAACCTTGCTTGCACCTACTAGTTACAAACATTCTGGAGTAACAGTAACCTACAAGTACTCCGAATAAGGAAATAGTGACCATTTCTAAAGGGATTATATTCTATAATTGTAAGACCTAAAATTTGAAAAACTTGAATAACTGGATTTGCTGACATTCTTTCCACTACTACCCAGCTAAAATCTCCTCTCTTTCACTAAGTTTTTTTTCTTTTCCCAGGACTTCCCTAGACATGGACATCTCGTCCCAAGCCAAGACACCATAGGTACCAACACTTTAACTCACTGCAACCTCTGACATGTCTTTTGTCCTAAGTCCCAACACCCTGGTACATCGCTCCTATTGAAAAAAGCAATTGTTGAGTGTCTCCTTTTAAAAAGATGTCACATATTAGTCAGTGAATAAGGCGCCCTTATAACTGGAAAAGAGCTAACACTTGATTCCTAATTCGCTCGGTGTTTTGTTTGTTCTTGTGGTATGGAGGGTATTCTATAACTGACTGGTAAGTAGCCCAATTCTAGATGTCATAGGGGCACACCAAATACTCCACTGACAGCTCAACAGGCACTTTTCATGCAGGCCCCTCCCCTCCCCTCCTCCTTCAATCTCCGTAAGATCAAAAGCTCCTTCCCCTGTACTGAGTGAGACACACAGACAGTGCACAAGTCCTTTTCCCCAAACTGTCCTCCCCTGCAGTTGCGAGACCACCTCCCCGACTCTCATTATCCCGCAACCCAGCTTGGTCCCCAATACCATCCTCCCAGCCAATCCAAATCATAATCACCATTTCTTCCCAAGAACCAAGCTGCTTTACAGCCTTTCCCAACCAGTACACAACTGACAGCTCGACAACAGATTCCCCAAGTAGCCTTTCCCTTTCCCTCCCCTGCTACACCACGCACTGGCTCTTTTCTCGCTATCACTCAACTCGCCCTAGCTTCCCGCAAATTCACAGCCGCACTCCCTCAACACGCTCTCCGCTCTCCCCTCCTCCCCATCCCCTTTCCACCGCTGACAGCTCAGACACCTCCAACCCCACGTGTCTGCGCCCTCCCCCACTCCTCTCCCTTGACAGCTCAGGATCGGCTCCCAGGTCCCCATTCCCGTCTCCCCCAGACCCCAGCCTGGGCCGCCCGCGATGCCCCCCGGCCCCGGGGGGAAGGCGCCACTCACCCACTTTCCCGCATCACGTTGCTGTCCCCGCAGTCACAGGCGCCCCCGGCCTGGCTGCGGAACATATTGAAGTCGTGTCCGGTGTGATCGCCCTGGTGGAAGCACTCCGCGCACAGCGACATGCAGGGGGAGATGCCGCACGTCCGGCAGCGGTAGGCCACGAAGTTGGCTGTCCAGACCAGGCCGCAGAGCGCCGCGGGGTCATAGGCCCGCACCGCCGCGCAGAACTCATCGTAGCCGCCGCCGCCAGCCAGAAGGCACTTACACCACTCCAGGGCCTCCTCCTCTGCCGCCCCCGGACCGCCTCCGCTGCCGGCCGCCGCCGCCTCCTCGCTGTCCGCAGCCGCAGCCAGCGGCCGCTCAGCGCTCAGCACCCGCTCCAGCAACGCCTGCAGCTCCTCAGCACCTGCCCGGTTGTCCGGCCGGCTAAGGGCCTCCTTCAGGTGCGCGGCCGTGGCCGCCTTGTCCAGGGCCAGGCCGGGCGCGGGCACCTCAGGTTGGGGCGGCTGCGGCCCCCCGCCGGCCGCCGCGGCTGCCGCCGCCGCCATGATGAGAGCTCAGAATTTGGAGAGCCCAGAGCTGGCGGCTCCTCCCGGGAGGGTGGGGGAATTGACTGCTGCGATTGCTCGGCCCGCCCAAGTCTCGCGATACCCCGGAGCTGCCGCGCACCTCTGCCTACGACTCTGCTTCTGCACACGCCCCCTCCGGCTGCTGGTGCTTGCTCCGTCTGCACACGCCCCTTCTCGCCTGGGACACCGCTCTGTTCCTTCCCATCACCTCTTGGCTCTCAAAGTTAATAGCTACTGAAATAAGGGACTCACCTTAAAAAAAAAATTGTTTTAGTATGGAAAATATTTAATATAGACAATGGTTTTTGTTTTTTTAATTTACCTGGATTATAGGAATTATACACAGCATCTTTCAGATGCATTTTAGGCATCAGCATTTTATTTTGAGATATAAAATCCTACTGTTATCAAACCCTTAATTATTATTGAATTACTATTATTATTGAAGCAGCCTCCTAATTCCCCCCCCCCCCGAATCAGTTCTTACCCTCACACTATTACCAGGTTAATCATTCTTCCATTCAAACACTTTAGTTGAAACAAAAGAGAAACAACTTAAATCCCTCAAAACTCAACCTATCTTTTCTATCCTTATCTCCTGACGCTGCTCCAAGTTTTACATATGAAAGAGACTAATGGACTGTCCACTGTTTTCTAAAGATGCTTTTTTTTTTTGATGGTCAGCATTTTTTTTATTAGTTTCAGGTGTACAAAATGATGTAATAGTTAAACATTTACACCCCTCACAAAGTGATAACCCCTCTCCCCCAATCTACTACCCCTCTGATATCGTATATAGCTGTTATAGTTCCATTGACTCTATTCCCTATTCTGTATTCTACATTCCATGACATGTATTGTATATTGGGTTGTCGGAAAAGTCATGACTAATTTTTGCAACGAAAAGAAGAAAAAATACATCATGACTTTTCCGACAACCCAATATGTGTGTGTTGACATTCAATATTACTGAAGACGCTTTTTTATTTCCTACCTCTGGATCTTTTTTGTTGGTAGTTCCCACCCTACTCCACCCCACACCCCAATTTTAGCAATGTCTTCCCATGTCATTGCTTTTCTTAAAAAAAAAAAAAAAAGACCCTGAACTTATTTGATGATGTAACTTGACTTCATTGTAAAAATCTCATCTGCACCCCACTGCTAATTGGTACATTTCTCCAAGGCAAAGAGTGAACCTTCTTCATCATTGCCCTTAAGTGCTCAAATTTGTCTGATTATTGTTGTTAAATGGAAAAATTACAATAAATAACATTTGTTGCATATTTATTTGGGGCCCTACTTTTTATATATGTTATTTCTCTTAATCTTCTCAAAAATCCTGTAAAGTAAGTACTATTATTAGAGGAAATTTAAACTTAGGGAGGTGATTTATGTGCCCCAAAACACACAAAAAGCAATTAAATAAAATGCGACTAAAACCCAGGTGTATTTGATTCCAAAGCCCTGCTCTTTCTGCCGCACCAATGCTTTGCAAACTTGCCTGATCCTAAGAATAACCTGAAGCTCTACTCACAAAAACAGATCCTCAGGCCCCATTTCAGACCTAAGGAATCCCAATCTCCAGAGTGTTATATACTGCCCTATCTAGCAAAATCTGAATCTTGAAAGAGATTATCAATAATGATCCTTCCAGAACTAAAAATCTACAGATTATTAAGTTTCCATAGCTCACCTCCAGAGAGCTGAATAAATTATACAAATACTTAGTAACACATGACAGAAGATAAACAAGAATGAAAAAGAAGTAGGAAAAGCAATCCAAGGAAGTAGGATAAGAATATTTCTAATCCATAACCCAGTGTTATAAATTAATTGCACATAACTAAAACATACTATTTCACATGTCCTGATCCTCTACAACAGCGGTTCTCAACCTGTGGGGCGCGACCCCTTTGGGGGTCAAACGACCCTTTCACAGGGGTCCCTAAGACCATTGGTAAACAAAAAGATATTTACATTACAATTCATAACAGTAGCAAAATTATAGTTATAGAATAGCAACGAAAATAATTTAATGGATGTGGATCACCACAACATGAGGAACTGTATTAAGGGCTCGCGGCATTAGGAAGGTTGAGAACCGCTGCTCTACAAGAAAGTATTTCACAATCATTGTTTAACAGTGGTAAGTAATTCAAAAGTTGCTCCTTAATTCTCTTAATAAGTCACCAAATTATAAACAAATAAAATCCAGGAACATTTAAAACTTAGGTAGTACTAGTGTGTATTCAATAATCAGTGTCTGTGGTTTAAGGCAGTTGGGGAAGTGTACTAGTTATCTCTCCCGGATTGCTTTCCTGTAAAAATAACGAGGGTGCCTGCTCTGCTTAACCATGATGACACATGCTGGAAACGCAGCTTTTTCAGCATCTCCACACACTCCTAAATTTCTACAAATTTCTACAAAATTTCCCCATTGACAAGTGCCTCTTTAGTTCTATAACAACAACAAAAAACTATTTTAAATACTTCCCCCTATTTTAGTTACATAGATATTGCAGTACATGTACAGAAGCCTGGACATTTGCCAGATTTTCCACTTATTCTAATCATTATGGTATCAGACCTGTTCAAAATCAGAGAATCATTAAAATAACCGGTAATAATAATAATATAAAAAACCCAACTGAAGTTTGGCAAAAAGTGTGAATAAACACTTTACCAAAAAAGATATATAAGGGCCGGCCAAGTGGCGCACTGGTTAAGAGTTGGCTTGGGACGCCAGCTCTGAGCAGCAGGGCCCCGGTTCAGATGCCACATGAGGCCCAGTGACGCTGAACCCTCTACAGCTAAGATGGTGAACAACAGCTCAACCTGGAGCTGGGCTGTCGTGAGTTGCCGGTGACAGCGTAGGCTGCAGCCCCTGTTGCAGTGGGCTGCCGTGAGCTGCCGTGAGCTACCGTGAGTGGCCAGCAACCAGCGTAACTGGCCAGCAGCCGCCGTGAGCAGCCGTCCAATGGGCGGCGACTGATCTGCCTCACCTGGGAAGAGCGCAAAGATAATACCAACATGGGCCAGTGAAGCGACATCCTCCACAACTAGACTGAAGAACAAAAGCAACTTGTCTGTTCCCCTTCCCCGATTCCCCAACACTGTTCCCCTCCCCCAATTTCCCAATAAAATCTTTAAAAAAAAAGACATATAAATGGCTAACAGAAATAGAAAAGATGCTTAGCATTATTAATCATTAAGGAAATGCAAATTAAAACTATGAGATACCACTATGCACACCCACTAGAATGGCAATAATCAAAAAGGCAGATAATGACAAATGTTGGCAAGGATATGGAGAAAAAAAACCTTCATACTTCACTGATGGGAATGTAAAATAGTACAGCATCTTGGGAAAACAGTTTGGCAGTTACTTAAAAAGTTAAACTTAAAGTTACCATAGAGCCCTGCAATTCCACTCCTAGGAATCTACCCGAGAGAATTTATAATATATATCTACACAAAGACTTATAGGTAAATATTCATAACAATATTATTTATAATAGCAAAAAAACTAGAAACAATCTAAAAGTCTATCAATTCATAAATGGATAAACAAAATGTGTCATAGTCATATAATGGTATACTATTTAACAATAAAAGGGAAGAGGGACAGATACATACTACAATGTAGATGAACTTCAAAAACCAATGAAAGAAGTCACAAACCAAAAGAAATGCATATTGTGTGAGTCTATTTATGAACTGTCCAGAAAAGGCAAATCTATAGAGCAAATAGGTTAGCTGTTGAGTAATCTACTGGGGGTAAGAACAGAAATGACTGCAACTAGGTACAAATAATCTTTTTAGGATAATAGGAATGTTCTAAATTTGGATTGTGGTGATGACTGAACAACTACATAAATTTACTAAAAATCATTGAACTCCATTCTAGAAAGCAGGTGGATTTTATGGTATGAAATTATACTTCAATAAAACAGTTCGTTATAATTATTAGTAGTATTGTTTGAGATGAACAAAATAGTCAAGTTTCTGCCTGGGTGGCAACCATTTTACTGCCTTAGCTTTCAAAATCAATATGAGAGGCTCTCAAATCTTTGGTTCTCCTTGAGTGTCTGGGGCTTCTATCATTTGGATCCAGAAAGTCTGACATTTTTCTCTTTCAATATGTTAGTATAATATAAAAACTCTTCTTCTAAGTTACTTCTCAAATCATTGTGCTGTGTCATAGAAATTCCTACAATGATCATATTTCCACGATGGAAAGCCACATTGAAATTCAGCTGAAAACTCTGCACTCACTTAAATGTTATACTACATAACATTACATTTATGCAAACTACTGTTACTCTACTGAAGACATTGCATAAATAATGCCACATACTATGGTTACAGAAAACTACAAAATAGCATCTAAAAAGCTATGTGTTTTTACGTATTCCATCTTAATTAATGAGAAGAAGAATCTTGTGGTATTTTTAAATTGGCTTTTCAAATTAAAACAAACCACACAGATAAAGTAAAAGGTATCAATAACTGATAGATAACATCATTGCTTCCAAAATTAAAGTAGACATCCTTAACAGAGAACTTATAAATTCATGTAAATAACTTAAAAATTGTTTTTGTATTTATCAGGACTTTCTTGGTTCCAAGAAATAAAAACCCAACTTGGACTAGCTTAAACCAAAAAGAGGACCATATTAAATCATATAAACAATGGCAGGAAGGGGGAGATGAACCTTGAGGCATCTCCAGCTTTGCTTTCAGTGAGCATCAACTCTATTGTCTCCAACAGCTTCTGTGCATGGGCCTCGCCCAACCCTAGCTCACAGCACATCTCCACGACTTCATAACAGAAAAAGGGGCTCTTTTCTGTCAGATTCATTTAAAACCCTGGAGAAGAACTCTGACCCAACTTGTGGCCCATGCCACTCTTATTACCAGAAGGTAGAGGTGGCCATACCTACTATAAACATACGAGTTGCCTACAACATTATTAACTTCTTAATTTCAGCAGGGCCTCCAAATAAACACCAGATTTTCTCTGCGCAGAGCAAATTCACCGGTTCTAATGGCCGCTATTGAAATTCACACCATAAGAATTGTGCTTACTGTGCACAAGGAATTATTCCAAGTGGTCACATTTAAGATTCACAACAACCCTGAGAGATAATTATCATTATCCCCATTTCACAAGTAGCAGTGATACCCTTCATTTCACATCCTTCAAAACATAAGAACAATCCCTGGAAGAAAAATCATTCACTGTTCTTGCATGTGCCTTTTTTTCTCCCTTCTCTCCTCTCTCCTTTCCTCCTTTCCCTCCTTCCTCCCTTAGTAACTACTTTGCAACTATACTTACTGTCAGTCTCTCATTAATTTAACGCTGAAGCAAAGACATTTTTATTAATTTTCCCAACTCGCTTTGGAAATATTTGGGGAGAGGAGGGAAAGCATGACAGTGCATTGTGTTTGACCTATATTAGCTCCTTTACAGGAGCACATTTTCCCAGGTTATAAATGTTTAACAACCCTCTGGAGGCTTTTTTTATTATCATTTAATACCATTACAAGTTGTCCTAATTTTCTTTTCCTCCTTTTTTTCCCTAAGGAAAGTTTCCTTTCATGCATCTCTACTATAAAAACCAGAAGATTTTCATCCACTGTCTTATTCATGCAGCAAATTAAACAAATGTGTTTTTTGGGTTTTTTAAAGATTTTATTGGGGAACAGCATTAGGGAATCGGGGAAGGGGAATAGACAAGTTGCTGTCCTTTTGTTCTTCAGTCTAGTTGTGGAGGATGTTGCTTCACTGGCCCATGTTGGCATTGCGCTCTTCCCGGCTGAGGCAGATCGGTCACCCGGCCATCAGACGGCCGCTCAAGGCTGCTCACATCAGCTGCACGCACAGTAGCTTACAGCAGCCCACTGCAGATCTACTGTAGCCTACGCAGTCGCCGGCAACTCACCACAGCCCAGCTCCAGATCAAGCTGTTGTTCACCATCTTAGCTGTAGAGGGCGCATCACTGGCCCATGTGGGATCCAAAGCGGCAGCCCTGCTCTGCTCAGAGCTTGTGCTCCCAAGCCACTCTTAACCAATGAGGGCTGGCCCTCAACAAATGTTTTTTGAGTCCCTACAAGTTGCTCTCTGCAAGAGCTGAGGATAACACTGTGAACAAAACATATGGTCATGGCTTTGGCCCGGGTGGCTCAACTCCAGGGAACACCATTCACAAAGATACAATGTTCCTGACATGGAGATTACAGACTGATGGAAGCATATTATAAATCATAACCTAATTTACAAATACATTATTACTGTTGCTACAATTATTAGTACTCCTGGTCTGGGAGTGAGAAAACAGAATACTAACCACAAAGAAAAGACTGACAAAATTGGCTAATTTAAATTTTAAAATTCAAAATTGTATTTATTAAAAGGAACTATTCAGAGGTGCAGAGTTTCTGTTAAGGGTGATGCAAAAATTTTAGATATAGATAGTGGTGATGGTTGAAAAAACATTATGAATATGGTTATTGCCACTGATTTGTATCCTTAAAATGGTTAAAATGGGAAATTTTGTTATATAAATTCATATAATGGACTACTATACAACAATGAAAATGAGCAAACCTGTTTGAATCTTACAAACATAATGTTGAACAAAATAAATCTGACATAGTGAGAATGATTCTACTTATATAAAGTAAAATAAATAGACAAAATTAATCTACGGTGCTAAATGTCAGGGTAGTGATTATTTTTGGAGAATGGGGCAGGGGAGTGATTAGAGGGGAGCATAAGGGGGATGCTTAAGTGTTTTCCTTGTATTTGTCCAGATTCAGTGCCAAATAATCATCAAACATGATATTTTATGTGAAAGTGTGGCATTAGACACATTCCATGTTGAAACATCTGAGTATTAACTTTCTTGAATTTCATGATGTATCCTGAAACAACTGCATTGACATTTGCACTGATGCTGCAGAAGCAAGGATAGATAAAACTGCCTGTAACTTAATATGAATCATGGCATTGGCACTAAATATCTAGTTGACATTGTACGAGTATTTCTGTTAAATACTTACAGAAAAGCAAGCCAATTTCCCTTAAAAAATGGCCTCAAATAAACAGCAAAAAATATGGTTACATTTTGACCCATGAGGACACATCTTAAAATTTTCCTGATTGTCTCCAGGAAAAAGTACATGTGATGTTGTAAGCTAAACTAGCAGCTTTTTTTTAAATTGTGGCAAAATATACATAACATTTACTATTTTAATCACTTTCAAGTGCACAGTTCAGTGGTACAAAGTACATTTATAATATTGTGGAAACATCACCACCCTTGATCTCCAGAACATTTTTATTATCCCAAACAGAAACACTGCACCTATTAAACGCTAACTCCCCATTTCCCTTCCCTCCCTTTTACTTTAGCCACTCTAATAGATGCTAGTGGTTTTTACTAAACTTTTCTAATGTTTATCTTTGGCTTCCTCCAAATAAATTGTTAACTATCTACTGGAAGGGATTACACATCTTAGGTGGTCCCACTTATCATTAGAACAGTGTCTATTACACAGAAGTAATAGCAAATATTACTACTCCATCAACTGAAGTTTAAGCAAACAGGTCTCCTGGTGATGTGGGGAAAGTATTTGTAAGTCTTGTAGTATCCACTGAAATCACTCTTTAATCCTCTTTATCAATGTTCTGTACAAATCAATCTCCTACATTTTTTAAAGAGTTGGCTATAGAAAGCAGCTTTCTTCTACATCTTAAGTTCTCACCATTATAGAGATGTCAGTGTCTATGCGGCAGTTCAACAGACATTGATCTTCTCCTACCTCTGCTCTACTGCAGCTACCTGTTCTCATGGCCTCACCCTCAACCTTGTCATCTTAGAATTGATCCATATACTAATATATTTTTTTTACCCATTTTTGCATTTTAGTGACAAACTTTTTTAAAGCATACAATTAAGTAAATTTAAAAAGAAATGCAAACATCACCAAAATCATTTTAGAACATTTCCGTCACCTTTAAAGATTCCTTGTGCCGCTTACAATCAATCACTGCTCCCACCTTCAGCCCTATGTACTTTATACAAATTTTAAACCTCAATAGTCTATTATTTGAATTCAACCTCTATCATTCTAGATCTCTCTTTTCTTCCATTAAACCTATTACAGTAACATCATCACGTCCTCACCCCTCAACTATTGTTCCCCTCAATCTCATCCCCTTTCTTTTCACTTCTTTCTCCACCTAGCCACAGACTTCCTGGTCCACCACTATAACCATTCTCTTGCCAAGACCACCCATGGTCTTTTCTCTCATGCTTTTATTGTATCCCTCTTTTAAAACTACTATCCTGAATCTTTTCAACTGTTATTCCTTCCTTGCTCCTGCCTCAATATTGCAAGAGGAAAAAAATACAACTTTGCAGAATGGTGCATTAGAATTATTGCTTTTGAAGAAATTTCCTCAACCTGATAAAAGGGCATCTATGAAAAACCCACAGATAACACCATGCTTAACAGTAAAAGACTGAAAGCTTTCCCTCTAAGATCAAGAATAAAACAAGAATGCCTATTTTCATCACTGTTATTCTATATTATACTAGGAGGTTCTACCTGGAGCAATTAGGCAAGGGGAAAATAAAAAGACAAACAGATTGAAAAAAGTAAACAACTTTTATTTGAAGATAACATGACATTATATGTATATAGAAAATACTAAGGAGTTGGTTGGAACACAGTGCTCGTAAACACCAAGGTTGACAGTTCGATCCCCACATGGCCCACTGAGATGTGCCTTCCACAACTAGATTGAAACAACTACTTGACTTGGAGTTGATGGGTCCTGAAAAAACACACTGTTCCCCAATAAAAATAAATAAATAAAATAAAGAAAGAAAATACTAAGAAATTCACGCACACAATTAGAGCTAATAAGTTTAGAAAAATGGCAGGCTACAAGAGCAATAACAAAAATCAATTGCATTTCTTAACACCAGCAATGAACAATCCAAACATAAAGAAAACAATTCAATTTACAGAAGCATCAAAAAAAAGTACTTAGTAATAAATGTAACAAAGAAGTATGAAACTTGTACACTGAAACTATAAAACATTGTTGAAAATTAAAGAAAATCTAAATGAATTTAAAGGTATCCCATGTTCATAGATTGGAAGACCTAATATTACTAAGATGGCAATACTCCCAAATTTATCTACAGATTCACTGCAACCCTGATGAAAATTCCAATTGCTTATTTTGCAAAAATTTACCAGTTTATCTTAAAATTCATATAGAAATGCAAGTGACCCAAAGAATCAAAACCACCTTGAAAAGGATAAACAAAATTGAAAGATTCACACTTCTCATTTCAAATCTCACTACCAAGCTATAACAATCAAGACAGTGTGGTATTAGCATAAGAAGAGACATAGATCGTGAAATAAAATTGGGAGTCCAAAAATAAACTCATACATCTATGCTCAATTGATTTCTACAAGGATGCCAGGACCATTCAATGGGAGAAAGCATAGTCATTTCAGTAGTGTTGAGACAACTGGATATCCACATGCGAAAGAATAAATTTGTGCCTCTACTTCATACCACATACAAAAACTTACTCAAGATCAATCAAAGACCTAAGTGTAAGAGCTGGAACTGTAAAACTCTTAGAAGAGAGTATAGGTGTAAATTTTCACGACTTTTAATTAGGCAACAGTTTTCACCTAAAAAACAGATTTGGACATCATCAAAAATTTAAAGCTACTGCATGTTAAAGAACACTATCAAGAATGTATAAGGACAACCTACAGAATGGGAAAAAATATTTGCAAATCACGTATCTGATAAGATCTAGTGTCCAGAATATATAAGGAACTCTAACAACTCAAAAACAAAAACATTAATGACACAATTTAAAATAAGCAAATGAGGGTTTGGATTGTTATTTATCCAAAGAAGCAAGAGAAATGGTCAAGAAGCATATTAACAGATGCTCACCACCAACAATCAGGAAGATGCAAATCAAAACCACGAGTTGCTACTTCATACCTGCTAGGATGACTATAATTTCTTAAATGGAAAATAACAAGTGTTGGTGAGGCTATGGAGAAATTGGAACCCTCATACATTGCTTCTAGAAGGGCAAAATGGTGCAACATAAAGGATATTTGTGGTGATGGAAATTCTATGTCTTTACTGTAGCCATCAATCCTGGCTGTGATGCTGTACTACAGTTTTGCAAACTGTTATTGGGGAAAACTGAGTAAAAGATACACAGGGTCTCTAATGTGCTATTTTTTATGATTACATATGAATCTAGTTATCTCAAAATAAAAATTTTAATTTAATTTTTTTCATGCTATATTATCTTAGTTAAATAAAAAGACTCTTCCAGTCATGTCACCTAGAGATATTTCATTTCACCCATTGCTCTGTTTGGCTGCCAGTCTCTTAGCTCTCTCTTCAGCAATGGTGAGGCGGATACCCTTTCCATGGGGAAGAGATATCCATGGTTTGTTGCCTTTGCCAATAACAAAAATGTTGGAGAACCGGGTGGCAAAACTGTTGCCATTGGTATCTTTCACATGAACTACTTCAAAAGAACCAGGGTGCCTCTCTCTGTTGGTGATCACACCAATTCTTCCCAGGTTAGCACCTCCGGTTACCATGCACAGGTTACCAGTGTCAAACTTGATGAAATCAGTAATTTTGCCAGTCTCCAAATCAATCTGAATGGTGTCATTCACCTTGATGAGGGGATCAGGGTAGCGGATGGTGCGAGCATCATGGGTCACCAGATGTAGGATTCCTTTTGTGCCCACAAAGATCTTTCTCACTTTGCACAACTTGTACTTGGCCTCCTCTGGTGTAATACGATGAACAGCAAAGCGACCCTTGGTGTCATAGATCAGACGGAAGTTCTCTCCGGTCTTGTCGATGCTGATGATGTCCATAAAACCAGCAGGGTAGGTTACATCAGTTCGGACCTTACCATCAACCTTAATGAACCGCTGCATGCAGATCTTCTTTACTTCATCTCCTGTTAGAGCACACTTAAGTCTGTTCCTTAGGAAGATGATGAGAGGGAGACATTCCCTCAGCTTGTGGGGACCAGTGGATGGACGAGGAGCAAACACACCGGTCAATTTATCCAGCATCCAATGCTTTGGAGCCACTACACGCTTCAGGTGCTTCTTGGGACCACGAGCCATGGCTGTGCTGGGTACGGAAAGAATAATTTAATTTTTAAAAACAAAACAAAACAAAAATGCCTTCAACAAGTGGGTCAATTGTCCTTCCATATATCTGGCTAGTTTCAATCATCCACTTGGTTCAAACTCCTTACTACAGCCACCTCCGTCTCAACGGATACCACCACCACCAACAAAAACAACTACCATTTATTGGGCATTTGTTATGTGACAAAGAACTTTATGTACTAACTTTATGTGCTACAAACTTTATATGTATTAACTCATTTAACCCTCATAACAGACAACTTTGAATTCTACTTTTCATAGGAGGTAGCAGCCTCAGAGACCTCTCTTTTTACTTCATGCTCATCCATCCATTCCTCATTTTCTTCCTTTAATAATGAAAAGAAGGGTTCATTCCCCAGATTAAAGGCAATCTTTTCACCAAAGCACTGGATCCTACGTCTCAGGATCCTAACTCTATCCAATATCCTTTCTTGTATTTTGAACCCCTACCTTTCTATTAGCTTCAACCTGTCTGAATTTAGGTATGTTCGTATCTCCCATCATTTAAAAAAAAAAGCAGTTTCCTCCAATCTTACTAAGCATCAACTATTCTCACTCCTCTTTTCGTAGCCACGTTTCTTAAGAATTGTTCATTTACTCTACTTCCTCAGCTTCCATTCAGTTCAAAATCCACTACGACTTGGTTTCGGCTCCTCCTCCATGAAAGCCTGACCTCTTTCCAGCGCTTGACACCACTACTTACCTATTTCTTCATTTAAATTCCCTTCTTCGAGCGTCTCTCACATCACTACCTGTGAGAGTTAAGTGGCACAGGCGACCTATAAAGGGAGTAATAAAGTTATAATAAAGTAGGGCATGCCTATGGCCCAGGAGGCAAAAGTGAGTGGAGACTGCTACTATTGGAGGGGGAGTTGGGAGGTAGGAGGCAGAAAGGGCCACACTGGGCATTAAAACAAAATGACAGGAACTTTCACCCTCACTTTCACCCTTTCTTCCCCAGCCTTTTGGGTTATGGCCAAGTTAATAGGCGGCTGGGCCAAACCCCCGCAGCGACAAGCGCGAGCTATACCGGTGATGCGACACGGGGCGGAGGCGGAGAAGGAGTTCTTTTGTTCGCCGGCGGAAAACGAGAGTCGGAAGGCGGTTGTAGCTCGGCACCGGACCACTAGACGCTGACGCGTGCGTGCGTGGTGCGTGCGTAGCGGCGTTTCCGGCCCCCGGGGAGGCGCGAGCCGTCTCTTGTAGTTCCCCTCCTCGGTGTGTGAAGTCCTGCGGCTACTCCAGGCTAGAACCACCGCGGGTCTAGGCGGAGCCCGAGATCGGCGCGGGATACCCTGGAGACGGGCAGGTTAAGGACTGACCGAAGACTCCGCCCGCCCCTGGCGCAAGGAGAGCGGGACCCTTGGGCCGCTGAGTCCTTAGCGTCCTGCGTCCCCTGCCCTGCCTCTGGCCTGCGGCGTTAAAAAAAAATGGTTGGGAGGATGGAAATTAAGATTAAATAGGTTTCTCTGCGGATCCAGTGCCGTTAAACCCTGAGAACCCACACTTTTTTTAAAAATGAAGAAATTAAGGCTTAAGGAGCTAGAGAGTCGCCTGCAACAAGTGGATGGATTTGAAAAGCCCAAGCTACTTCTAGAACAGTATCCGACCAGGCCGCACATTGCAGGTAGGGCGGCTGGTGACCACGCCCCTGCTTCGCGGGCTAGTCCTGTCTACTCCATAATGAAATTAGAACAGTTATTGAGATACAAAGAACGTCTAAAGGAAATCTGCTGTGAGATTACGTATCACGTTAGGGAGGACTTCCTTGACAACACAGCTAAAGACGTCTCCCACTTAGGCACACACTTATATTGCACTGTTTGGTGGTTTTTGCATACCCCTTAACACTGTCAGGTGTCTCTTTAATCTGTTTGTTTCTATTATAACACTATAAACAAGAATTCGTTGGTCTTGTTCACACAATTCCAAGTGCCTGGAAGAATTACTAGTTAGGAGCTCGGTAAATATTTGCTAAATAAGAATCACTTTCTTATTTCAAGAAATTGCCAGCACAAGGATTCCTATGATATACTCTGCCCTAAAAATGAATACTAGAATTGGTAATTGAAGAACTGAGTTTAACAAATCCAGAATAGGTGCTATAAAAGATAAGGATGCATTTCAATTTTAACAAATGATCTGAGAATCAGCAATGTTGCTTGATGCAAGAGACAAATACTAGGAGAGAATACAGGAAAAACCATTCATATTTAATAAACATATTACCAAAATATTGAAGAGTCTAAGGAAATGTACTTGTTGACAACACCTGCAAGGAGGAATCCCATCCAGTTCCAACGTAGTTCTGTTTTGAAGCTGCTAATGAAAGTCAAGGAAAATATATGCATACCTGCACTTAACTCCAACATATTGTCATAATTCCAACCAAAAGCTGGCACAAAACTGGGTTAAGACAAGTTCTCTCAATTTAGATAATGACTTCTTTAATGCCTTCTGGCTGTAGGGTTTCTTATTGGAATCCAACTTTTTAAAACAATTAGTTTCACACCCAATGTGTAACATGCATGTAGGTGTGCTAATTCTTTGAGATACCATCTTGAAAGTCAGACCTGCAGCAATAATCAGGACGGTGCAGTCAGCCTGAGATGTCCCTATAATTGTGTTTTTGATAAAAACCTCTGGATCCTGGGGCATCAGTGATGACCAGTAATCCTTGCTGGGTTCATATATCCCCACAAGGAGAAATCAGTGGTCTTACTCATGCTTAACACTTCAGTATATCCCCATTGTGTATTTGAAAGAGCCCTTAATCTCAGGCAGCTCCTGCTCTGTTCCTCAATAGTTCTCTAATCAGGCCTCATTAGGTTATATGTGTCCATAGATCATAAATGTATGTGTCTAAAGGCTATTATTGTGGATGTAGGTCTTTTCCTTTTCCATTCTAGCTTAAACTTAGGGTACCTGTGTTCTGATGACAAATTGTTGCAAAAAAGTACTGTACCATTTTAATATTAATGCTTTGTTTGATATTAGTGGTTCCCAGACTTACTGATTCACAGATCAGTAAAATTTCAAAATAATTTTGGAGACTAATGTAGGGTTGCCAAGTTTATATATTGATAAGGAAAGATATTTTTAAAACCTGCTTTACCATCCTTTCATAAGTATTTCAATATCAAAGAACTGATATATGTATGTATGGCAATGTTTTGAACAGTTTAAGGAAAAATAAAACATTTTGATCGTATCTTTCTCATTTTACCTCGAAGTTTTGTCATTCTTGGCATTGTCAGCAGAGACTGGTTTTGGGGAACCACTGGTATCTGTTACTGTATTTTGTGGGGCCTCTTACTTACTACATACCAAGTTATAATGCCTTCTGTTTTTTAATTATCTGGAACACCATTTGGAAAAGGACTAAATAATGCAAGACAAGAAATTGTTTTAGAATCATTTGCACAAATTGGATTTTGGTCATAAACTGACTTATTCTCTAATATGTTTTTTTGATCTTTTAGCATGTATGCTCTATACAATTCACAATACATATGATGACATTGAAAATAAAGTGGTTGCAGATCTAGGATGCGGTTGTGGAGTGCTTAGCATCGGAACTGCAATGTTAGGAGCAGGGTAAGTGATCCAATATATACTATTTGCGTATGGGGTGGCTTTAATAAGAAGGATAAATAGGATTAACTGATTATATTTATGGGATTCTACAAGTATGAGGGGAGGGGAGCAAGAGTCTCATAATGAGTACATTTTGAATGAGCAGAACATCACAACAAACTAAAAAACAAAATGGTAAGAGCAGCAGTCAGATACCTCCTTTTTATCCAAACCTGAGTTTCCAACCCCTGCCAGGTTGGGAAATCATGATGTTGAAAGGTAGCACTCAGTCTTTGCCTATTGGGTTAAAAAGGTATATGATTTTTATTATATTGTTTTGACTTGGGAGCTATAAATAGTTACACTGTGTTTTATGTTTATAGGTTATGTGTTGGATTTGACATAGATGAAGATGCATTGGAAATATTTAATAAGAATGTGGAAGAATTTGAGTTAACAAATGTTGACATGGTTCAATGTGATGTGTGCTTATTATCTAACAGACTATCCAAGTCATTTGATACAGTAATTATGAATCCTCCCTTTGGGACCAAAAATAATAAAGGTTAGTATGAAGAATAAGGTGTACTGGTGTATTTGTAGAAAAGCAAGTTTTGTTAATTTTTTTTTTCAGTTACAGTTGACATTCAATATTATTTGATATTAGTTTCAGGTGTACAGCGTAGTGGTTAGACATTTATATAATATATGCAATGATCCCCCAATTAGTCTAATACCCACCTGGCATTATACATAGTTGTTGCAACACTACTGATTATATTCTCTATGCTGTAGAAGAAAAACAAGTTTTTAAAACCATTTTCTCATTGTTTAGGTTAAGCGATTTTATCACTATACATTAAATACACCAATCTCTTACCTGTATAGTTATTACAATTTCAATTTCAACTTGTTTAATACATGAATAGGGAACTAAATTTTCAGTCTTTGTTTTTACAAATTTTTACTAAATGAATAGTGTTTTTATTCATTTATTTATATTCCATCTGCTTTCAATAATGATTTTAACCCTTATGAATGATTATGAATCCTGTAAAGGATTTATACTTTTAGAACCTCTTTTTAACACCTTAACACACTAGAGTTTCAACATGTGTCCATTACTAACAGTGAGTCACTGTGGCTATTGATTTTGTGTGTATGCTGTGGGCAGGGAGGGTAGGAAGTAAGAGGAAAAGACATGCAGTTTTAAAAAGTCCTCACTTCCACACACAACCCATTCTGATTACTACTTTATCTGGTCCCTTCTCCCCCCTTTGAAAGTCGTTTAGAATATAATACTAAATTTTTTACTTCAACCTTATTTAACAGTATAATTCTAGTTTTAATCTGTCAACTTTGAGATATTTAGGTATTTTACTTATTTGTACTTTTTGCAGAATTTGAAGTGGCTATTTTGGTATTTATTGATACCTGGTATTCATTTGATAATAGGCATATAATATACATAGGAACTTTTCCTACTCTTAACAGGGACAGATATGGCATTTCTGAAGACTGCTTTGGAAATGGCAAGAACAGCAGTATATTCTCTCCACAAATCCTCAACTAGAGAGGTAAGTTCAAATCATCATGATATTCTGTCATTTATTTTTAAATTCATGCCAGTGTTTTAAGGATTTGCTGTGAATACTAAGTACCAGAGTATCTATTTCTCCTGACCTTTTTTAACATCTGGCACTCAGAAACTGAATTTTCCCTTCAGCTAACATTTGTGATCAGCTTTCTTCCAGCTCATATCATTTCTTTTGTCAAAGATTTGTTTAGGCAGCAATTGTTACTAGGAAAGAGACTATAATTCAGGAGTAGAGAAGTATGGTATAATTAGGATTACAATATGTCCTGTTTGCCTGGTAAGTCGTGGTTGATGCCTATAGTCCCAGTGTCCCTGTGGCCTGGTGCACATAAAGGGGGCAGGAAGGCCTGGTTTTTAAGAACACTGAGCCTGGAGCTAAACTGATCTGAATTTAGAACCCACCTCTTCTATTATTCTTCTTGCCAGCATATAACACATGGGAGGTGTGTGTATAAGATTTAGTCCAGAAAATTTGGGGAGGGAGTGGTACATTTTTTGGGTGTCAGTATAACATGGTGATCAAGAACATAGACTATAGAGCCAGACTTCTAGGTTCAGATCCAAACTGCTGCTTCCCAGTTGTGTTATCTTGGTCGAGGTACTTGAGTTCAGTTTCATCACCTATACCGTACTCACCTGTACTCTGGTAGTATAAGGAACTAAGAGTACCTTGTACTTTGACAGTTATGATAATTAAATGATTAACATTTACAGAGCACTTAGAATAGTATCTGGCATATGTAATTGCTCTGTTAACTATTATTACTTTAAATCATACATGTATTAAGAGATTTTAAAGTAGTTTTATAGGAAAAAATATTTTGTGTAAATAGTATGTACTAGAATCCAGTTGGAAACAATTCTGAAAATACAGTAATCTAATCACCCTTTAAAACTATAAAATAACATGGCTAAAAAATGTATACTGCTAACAATGAGTACATGTAGATAAGCAGCAGAACAGAACAGAACTTTACTGGTAAATAAATCCCCATTTGATATGTGGACGCAAACACCAGTAATTATTGGTATCTAAAAATCTTGTCTTGAGGAGGTCCCCAAGACCATCCTTGGGTTTGATGATTCTCAAGGAAGTCTCACAGGACTCAGCAGAGTCATACTCTTGGCTATGATTTATTACAGCTGAAGGATAGAGAGCAATATCAGCAAAGGGAAAAGGTGTAAAGGTCAAAGTCCAGGGGAAACCAGGTACAAGCTTCCAGAGTTCCCTCCCAGTGAAGTCATACATGATGCACTTGATTTTCCCAGCAGCAAATTTTTGTGACAAGCATGTGAAATGCTGTCAATCAGCGAAGCTTGTTAGAGACTCGGTGCCCAACATTTTTATTAGGGATTGATCATATAGGCACTCCCCCATGCCCAGCACATACCCAAATTCTGAACTTCCAGTAGCAAAACAGGTATTCAGCATAAACAGTCTAAGTGTAAGCACAGTATGCCACTCTTATCAATTAAGGGGATAGGGAGTGAAAATCCTCGCAAAGTCTGTTTCCATACTCCAGCCATGGGCCAACCTTAGATGCAGGCCTTTCTAAGGTAAGCAGTCAGGCCTGCTATAAACTCTTTTCTGCACAGCTTGGCATCATATAAATTTTGTTACTCATATACAGTTCGTGCAGACAGAGTAACATATGCCAGTAAAAAACGCAATTAAGCAGCAAAGTCTAATCTGAATGAACTATAACTATTTAGCAAGGAACTCCCTTTCCCTTCTTTGTTGTTTGGTATTACCATATTCCACCATTAGAAGGCAGCATTATCATCATTGCCTTGGCTGGCTTAATAGTTGGATTTTTTTTTTTTTAATTGGGGGAATTGGGGGAAGGGGAACAGACAAGTTGCTGTCGTCTTGTTCTTCAATCTATTTATGGAGGATGTTGCTTCACTGGCCCAAGTTGGCACCATCATTGTGCTCTTCTCTGGCGAGGCAGATCAGTTGCCGGCTTCTGGACGGCCGCTCACTGCGGCTGCTGGCCGCTCACGCTGGCTGCTGGCCACACAGGCTGGCTGCTTGCCACACACGGTAGCCCATGGATTCTACCGCTCACTGCGGCTGCTGGCCGCTCACGCTGGCTGCTGGCTACACACGGTAGCCCATGGCAACCCACTGCCACAGGGGCTGCAGCCTACGCCGTCGCCGGCGACTCACGGCAGCCCAGCTCCAGGTTGAGCTGTTGTTCAGCATCTTAGCTGTGGAGGGCAGTATCACTGGCCCTCATATGTGGGATCCGAACCGGGGCCCTCTGGCATCCCAAGTGAGTTCTTAACCATCGCGCCACTCGGCCGGCCCAATAGTTGGATTTTAAGCCAACTATTTCATTAAATGCATTTTAATTTAGATAGTGATTATTTCCATTTGCACAGTAACTAAAGAAATTAATCTGGTATATATTATGCGTACATGAAAGAGGTATGATGGAGAGTGAACTTCTAACATAAGATAGTCCCAATTTTATGCTGTAGCTCTATCTGCTGTAAGTTTGTAGTAATTTTGGTTAAGTATTCTATATAATTATAACATCATCACTGAAGCTTACCCCAGACCCCTTAACTGTAGACCCTTGTCTTTTAAAAATGCTTATAGGTACATTTGTATGGAATAATTTTTGATAGAAATATTTAGGTAAAATGTAAGTGTGTCCTGGCAGATATGCTAATAATTAGCTATGTGCCTCTCAAAGCTGTTGCCATATCTTTCTTCATTAGGCATTGTGAGAATTTAGTTCTTTGCTCATAGTTAAGCAAAGTAGATAAGCCAGGCACTGTTCTTTCAGTGTATATCCCAAGATTACCCCATTCATTCTTTGACATCTCTGCCAGAATTAACCACATTCCATTGTATAATCTTATGTCTAAAAATTCTCACTAACTTTAGGGCTTACTAACCTTCGGGCTTAAATAGCTAAGAAATTGCATAATTTATTTCTTACAAATTTGTCAGAGATCTTAAGATTCCACTAAATTACATTATTTGCATTGAAGTCTGTATCCTTACACAGAAACAGGTCTCAAACTACAGGGAAAATGTGCCCCAAACTGGGATTATTTATTAAATTCAAGAAAAAATTATAAGCATCAACATATTGTCAGTATTATTTATAATAGAAATATTTAACCCTAAAATTTAGAGAAAGTTAAGTAGTTTATCAATCAACTTGATGCCTTACGTATTATGAACATTACCAACATGAACAAAATGCTTGTAATATGAAATACTGGTATCTCTATTATAGTATTTGTAGAAAATTATGCACGTAACTTATTTAGGGGAATATGGGTAACTTTTTTCCCATTCCTGTTAATGTTGGAATATTGTATATTTTAAATTTATAAAGCAATTTTTATAACAAATAACCAAAAACTTTATGAAGGGGTTCAAGAATTTTAGGCCTATAGTTAACATTTATTACTTACTGTGTGCCAAGACAGTTCAAAGCACTTTTCATATTCCACAACAATCTGATGAGATACCATTATTATCCTACTAGATGAGGAAACTGAAGCACAGAATTAGTAATTAGCACAGGGTTACATAGATAAGTAAATAACAGAGCTATATAGTTCAAATGCAGGCTGTCTGGTTCTAGAGACCATGTTCTTAACTACTATACCATACTGCCACTGAACTGCCTGCCCACGGACAGAGATCTGTTGAATGGTTTCCAGGATAGTTATATATACTGATGAAATGATGCTGCAGAAATCATGAGTACATTGTGCACAATGATGTATTTCTGAAAAAAAAGATAGCTTTGTTACTTGGACTTACGTAATTTTGCCCAAAAGGTTAAATACAGAGGGTGCCAAAAAAATGTATACACATTTTAAGAAAGGAAAAAACTATTAAAACTGGAATACTCAATATATACCGATAATAGGGCTGCCGAGTGGCGCATTGGTTAAGAGTTGGCTTGGGACGCCAGAGGGCCCCGTTTCGGATCCCACATGAGGGCCAGTGACACTGCCCTCTACAGCTAAGATGCTGAACAACAGCTCAACTTGGAGCTGGGGTGCCGCCGGCGTCGGTGTAGGTTGCAGCCCCTGCTGCAGTGGGTTGCCATGGGCTACCATATGTAGCCAGCAGCCGCCATGAGCAGCCGTCCAGAAGCCAGCGACTGATCTGCCTCGCCCAGGAAGAGTGCAATGATGGTGCCAACTTGGGCCAGTGAAGCAGCATCCTCCACAACTAGACTGAAGAACAAAACGACAGCAACTTGGCTGTTCCCCTTCGTCCAATTCCCCAGCAGTTCCCATCCCCCAATTCCCTAATAAAAATCTTTAAAAGAAAAAATATATATATATATATATACTGATAACAAAAGATGCACACGTGTATACATTTTTTGGCACCCCTGGTATATTGAAATGGCTTAATTTCTTTTATTTTCTAACTAGTTAAAAAAAAATGTAAGGGTCTAAATTCTAATGAAATTTTTAAAGCTTGAAAACAGTATCAATTAGTAAAAAGCAATTTTTAAAAATTTAAAAATCAGCTCACATTAACATGTTACTTATGTTCAGCACATTCAAAAGAAAGCTGAAGAATGGAAAATCAAGATAGATGTTATTGCAGGTAAGACAATTTTCTCATAAAACAAATCCTAATTAAGAAAGCTAACATGAATTTAGCCGAACCAGCATTTTTATACAGATGCTGAGAAAAAATACTGTAAATCACGTTTTTCAGTGTAGCAAAATGACATGGTTGATAATGGGTAGCAAATGGAGTTAGAGGTAGTGTATCAGTGTATGCCTACGACTGTCCCAATTTGTGCATTTTACTGAAAATTTCTAAGTATTTGGTCATTCCAGGGTTGGACAGAACCCTGTATTGCTTCAGTGACTGAAGAGCTTGGGCTTCGAGTTGGTCAGACCTCAGTTTGAAATCCATTCATGGAAAATACCACCAGATTATTCCTGGAGTCCCTATTTCAATTTTCTAATTGCCCCTGAAATCAATAACATGAAGCTTTCTTTTTTTTTAGGAGATATAGTCATCCACACTGTGTCATGCTTGATTCATTTTTATTAGTGAATTTACAAACATCAAAATGGGGAAAGCATACAACTAGAAGCTAACTAATCCAAATAATTCTGAAAAGCCTGAAATAAGAGTACGTACATACAATAAGGGGGAAATGTGTTTTACACAATAAACTATGGATTAGCACTATGGTGTTAACCACATAACTAGATCTTTTACTGTTCATTATAATTAGTAATGTGTAAAAGGTCAGTCTTCCTATTATATTCAGTAGTGTCATTCTTTACTTAAGGTATTATATGCAACGTGTAGTACCCTAGAATAGTTTAGTAGTATACCAAACCATGGCCTTGCTACTTCAAATGTGGCCTTAGATCATCAGCATTGACATCCCTTGGAAATGTTAGACTTGCAGAATTTCAGGCTCCCCCCATGCCTACTGAATTATCATCTGCACCTCAACAAGATTTGACTTGAAGGTGATTCGACTGCACATTAAAATTTGAGACCTGTGACTCAGAATTTATGTTGTAAAATATGAAGAGTAGACAGACTCATTGTCATCCCTTTAAAATGGTTAGTAGTAAGTTTGGAGAACCTACATTATTTAGAATATGAAAAATAGGTTTTCATTTGAGAGCTTAGTAGGAAAAGTAATTATCTACTTACTACCATTACTAAAATCGACGACAAAATTTTTAAGTAAACATAGTTATGAAATTGCTGGTTATAGATTAGGAAATTAAAACTAGGAAGGTACTATCATTTTCATACGATATACTTTTTTATCCACTTGTTATCTTTCTAAACTCTTCCCCATAACCTCAAATTTTGGTATAAAAGATCAAAACAGCAGAAATGGCAGTCTCAGTTTGCCATGGCTAATCTTGGGAGTACATCAAGTCAGCCCTTGAATACCAAGTTAAAGTGACGGGTCTAAAATGTTTGGTTTACCAGCATTTAGTGCTTTCTTAATTTGTGGTTTTTTTAGTCAAGGGTGGTAAATGCTTGGAAATGTAATTTTTATCTACTTAGACGGCTTTTGTTTTATAGAGCTGCGATATGACCTGCCAGCATCATACAAATTTCATAAAAAGAAATCAGTAAGTCTCCTGAAGTTTACAATAAGTAATTATTTCTAATGTTATTAAGTTGCCCAAGTAAACACAGACAGCCAGCCTAAGAGACAGATTATGGGACGGGTCTAATAACCAACAGCCAATACTCTGGTTTAAGGTAAATTCTTTCTCAAATGCTTTGGGTAGAAAAAAAATAACTAAGTTTTTGCTCTTTTTATATAGTATATATTTTATTAGTTTGTACTAATACATTCTCATATTACAAAGGCAATTTAGTACAAGAATCTTTCTTTTCATTTTGAATCATCTGAAATAACACAAACAGAACTATACATTTTTTAAAAAAATGCTTATTTGGATAACAAAAAAAGACAAAGTAAACGACAAAAATTTTCCTCTCTTACAGGTGGACATTGAAGTAGACCTAATTCGGTTTTCTTTTTAAAAGCTTCCAAAGACAAAAGCGGCTGAAAACCTAATTAAAATGAATAAAAAAATGTGTTTACTAAACTACTCGTCTCCAGCACCATTTTCTGTTTTCTGCTGTTTTGATGCAGGTTCTTCTTTGTCTGTTTCTTCTCTTGCTCTTTTTACAGCTCCTATACAATAACAGAATTAATTTTTGTTAAGTTCACTGTAAGCCTTACTCTATTATTGAGCATAATTCATAATTACTGATAAGAAAAGGCTTTTCCTTTAGTACAGACCTTCTGCTCTCTAAACTTATCTCCCAAACATCCTTGTTTTCCACTTATAAAACAGCATAACAAAGGTAAACAGCAATCCGGGAATATCACTCATATAGAAGTTGAAAAACAACATCACTGTTCTCTCCCACAAATAATTTCTCTTCAAAGTACCAAAGAACTTGGAAAAACTTACCAGATGCACCATTTTCATCACGTTCATCATCACTATCAAATTTAGTTTTCTTGCCCTGAAATGGTACTTTTCCTTTAGCAGACCCAGTCTGGGCAGCTTTATTTCCCTTTCCTTTTCCTTTAAATCTGCGACCTGCAGACATAATTTGAGAAATCAGTAAAGAAATATTTCAAATCTCTTGTCAATATCTTTGAACACAATTTGTACTCAAGCAAGTGAGTTAAAATAACCAAACTATCAGAGAAAAATCAGAACTGACCTTTTGACTTCCATTTGTTTAGAGATTCCTGTTGATCTTCTATGATTTTTTTCAATGCTTCTTTTTCTGTATCTCCATCTAGTACTTCCCACGTCACTTCTTTGTTCCTTAATTGTAGGTTACCATTATTTGCATCTTTGGCTTTATCCAGTGCTTCTTTAGCTTTTTCTTTAAATAGAATTATTCCCTATACCAAAGAAAATAAAAGTAACACCTTTAAGTTTTTTTAATCCCACAGTTAATTCCTTCAAAGTAATTTTTCCTACCCTGCAAATCTTCCATGCCATACCCAGGTCCAATGAATTTTACTAAACATCAGGAAGTTACTACAAAACTTGCAGTCACTGACACCAACAATTATTCACAGCACAACTAAGAAAATACCAGATAAAGCACACATCGAGTGACAGCCATAACAAATGGACAAATAAATGATCAAATAGAAACTATTTTCATAAACAGTAATAAAATTTTAGTAATTATACTAAAAGATAAATTTCTATGGATTTTAAAACATTGCTAAAAAGTACATGAATGTTTCCAAACCTCTTTTGCTCCTCTAACAAAGTCTATCCATTTTATTTCACCATGATTAGAGAAAAGGATGTGCAAATCTTCTCTACACGTCTGATCATCTAAGTCCCCCGAAAATTTCAGCAAGCAGCCAATCTTTTCTTCTAGAGATTTCTATGAAAATATACAAGTCAAAAGTTTTTCAAAAGCAACCACAAATCAAATGGCTTATACCATCTATACCAACACAATTAAAAGGCTAGAAATGCTATTTTGAAGCAGTTTAATGGTACATTTCCTTTGTCATCCTTTGTTCTACAATGGCTTTGGATTTAACCTATTTCTCCAAGTAATATTTAATTAGATATATATCTATATATTAGTTATATAAATCTGGTTATTAAATTATCTCTGGATAAAGAATAATTTTAGGCAATATTTGGGGTATTTATTTAGTACAATGACAACTACAGACTTGCTTATATATTTTCTGTAAAAAGCCCTCAGACTTTATTGTCATAACTGTGAGCTACAGATTTCTTAGATCCTGGTAACATATACTTACCATTTCAGCATTTTCTGCTAACTTTTGTTTTTCTTCTTGCTCTCTACAAATAAAAATGTAATTAGAATGTTTCCATATACTATGTAAGAAAATTAAATCCTGATAAAGTTAACCTTGATCACGATCACTAAACTATTTAGTAACCAAAGCCAGTCCTTAGGTTTTGTGTGTCCAATGCTAGAGAGCAATATGGCCCCCAGATTATCAAGGCAGTTTAAGACGTCCATGTTTCACTAGCAAAAGAAAGACCTATTGCTACTCATTTCAGATCTTGTCATCAGCTCCACTTCCCGGAACCAGGATCTACCCTTGTCAAAGTTTTAAGGAATTAAAAAGTTTATGATTAGCTCAGGATACTCACTGTTTAGCTCGCAATTTAGCTTCCACTTTATTTTGCTTTCTTTCTTCATTTTTTTTTGCAAAGTAATCTTCCCTAAAGGACACAAAATAAAGAGATTAAATTCATGAGAACAAAGATTTTAAATTATTTTCAATGATTTAAAACATGGTATAAGGAATGTTACATTTTGTATCAACATAATTGCCTAAAAATTCAAAAAATGCCAAGGAAATTACTTCTTTTAAATAACAGCTTTACTAAGAAATAATTCATATGCCATAAATTAAAATTCACCATTTTAAAGTGTACAATGTTTTTTTTAACATACTCGTATTTTACAACTTTCACTATTATCTAATTTCAGAACATTTTCATGATGCTTGCCCCCAAAAGAAACCCCATATCCATTAACAATCTAACTGGTTTTATCATTCATGTATAGAAAAAAAGTAGTTATGTGAAATACTTGAATGATTCATAGTTTTCTATACTGTTCATTTCACAAAAGGAGAAATTTTGAAAATACCTGAGACCCAAGAATAAGAGCAATTATGAAAATCACATGTTAAAAAATACTTTTGGGCCGGCTGAGTGGCTCAGTTGGTTAAGAGCTCGCTCAAGAGTGCGAGCACTGAGCAACAGCCGTTCGATGCCCGGCCTGAGCTAAGCTGCTGCTGAACTGCCAAAGGGGGCAGGATGGCTCAGCTAAAAAAAAAAAATACACTTTTGAGGATTTTAACACAGGATCATCACAGTGTGTCTCTCAGTCCACTAGGTTTAGTACATAGCGTTTAGAAGATTGTAATGCAAAAGCAGGGACTATGGTCCTACAGCTAACTTTATCATGAAAATGCTCTGGTTTGTCCTAATTTTTAGACACATATTAAAGAATGTGATCCAAATCCTTATTAAGTAATCCTTTGTGTTGTATAAAAATACAGATCTACATCAGACTATAATAAGGATAAAAATTGTAGTGATTTACTCTCTAGTCACACCAACAACCCAAATTTTAGTATCCAGCCTGATTGTAAATTTTAGATGCAAAATAAATACTAAAACTTAGCCTCCTTATTAATTGTTAACAGAGAAAGGGTACTAATAAATACTTCCTTATAATCTCAAAGGACTAATAGTTTCCACTAAGCAAATTTCAAGCATTTCTCAAAGGATACCTCTGGATACAAAAAACACTGTCCTTATAGCAAACGGTATCCATGCTCCTTACCCCAGTGTGTCAATTCCATATAACTAAGTGGCCAGAAGAAACATCAGCAAAGACTTACTTGAAAAGTATTAGTAAATCTGTGTCTTTGTACTTCTGGCCAGGGGTCTCAACAAACTTCTTAGCAGATTCAATGCTATCAAACACAGCAAATATTGATCCCTTTTAAAAGAAAATATATAAATTTCAAGTTATGTCCCATATATTTGTAACTGGAAAGTCTGTAACATCATGCAGCCATACCTTAAATGCTTTGTGCAATGTTCTTCTCATCTGAATATTTAGTACTTGCCCTTTATCTTCTAGCCACTCTTTTATGTCATCAAGGGTTGCATCAGTTGGGAAGCCTTTCTGTAAAGAGTTGGAAGAAACGTACAAATCAGGAAAACAATTTGCCAGAAATTCTGATTCATTTTGTCTTGAAATGAAGGCAGGATATGATACACAATTTTGTCTATCTCACTCTCCCTCTGTGGCTCTTAGATGTTTAACAACTCTGGTTAAGAGCCATTGTTCTCCAGTGCAATCAAGGTGAGTCATTATCTGGGATTCACTTCAAAATAATCGTTAGGACAGAGATAAAACAAGACTAATCACATGTTAATAGCTGTTGAAGTTTGATAATGTACAGTATATATTCAATCTATTATTATATGTCTGAAATATTGAATAAAAAAGCTACTTAAAAAAATTAGTATGCTAAAGAAAATTACTATCAAGTTCAGCTGTTGATAAATAAGAACAGTTGATATGCACTGGGTGCTTAGAAAATGCCAAAGATTTTGTTCAGTGATGTATGGTTTTTCATTTAATTCTCACAACAGTTCTATAAGGTAAAAAAATATTATCCCCGTTTATGAAGATAAGGCTCAGAGCAGTGAAGATTGCCCAAGAATTATATATACTAAGTGGTGAAGCTATGATTCTTGTGGCCTTTTTCTTACCCACTCTACTATATGTTCTTTCTAAATAAATGTAAGATATAATTAAATGTATTAAAGGCCCACTTACAATATAAACAGATCTGTTTTTCACATCATTTTTATACTCATCAGTCACTTCAGGGAGGGGTTTGTTTGGAGATCTTCTAATTTTAGTTTTATCTTCACTTATTTCCATGAGTTCTGCCTTTGATTTGCTTAATGCTTCTACTATTACATTAAAGTCTGTTGTTAGACGGTTTAACCTGAAGAACATACATAAAAGCATTTTAAGACTTGGTAGTAACACCTGTGAACAGAAAAATCTAAAGATGACTTTTAAAAGGTTTTTACCTATTGAATTTTATCATTATTTCCAAAGGTACCCAACCTTCATCCAGTTTGATCTGTTCCTTTAAAAATTTGTCCCGTGGCAGATTGAAGTCACCAAAATAATACTGCAAGATAATTACAATATATTTCAGAGCATTGTATAATACTGACTCCAATCCTGGAGTTTATTTTTATTACCATTACATCACCAAGTTCTATTCTTTAAAAATACATGTTATAATTTAAGAAGCAATAAATATTTTCTCCTAAATACACTATAATGAAATATAATACAAATTAACAAAAATATAAAACTAAGAATTGATTACTAAAAGAATGTAATTAACAGATAAGCCAATAGACTAGAAAGCCTTACAATAAATACATACTTAAGGATTTAATATATGAAAAACCTTGTTTCAAATCAGTGTGGAAAGAACGTTAAGGAAAAAAAAAAAAAACTAGAATAAACTGGTTAGTCAATATTTTCTAAAGTTAAAAATAGGTGAGCGTATATCTAAGCAGAGACATCCTTTCTCAATACAAAAGCAAGGAAAAAAACTATACATGAAAAGTCCTAGGTTTGACTACTTTGAATGCCAAAAACAGCATAAAGAAAAAGACAAACACGTAAGTTTGTTAGTAATTCTTATAAAAAAACAGAAAACCGGGCCGGCCAAATGGCGCATTGGTTAAGATCTGGCTTGGGACGCCAGCTCTGACCAGTAGGGCCCCAGTTCGGATCCCACATGGGGGCCAGTGATGCTGCGCCCTCTACAGCTAAGATGGTGAACAACAGCTAGACCTGGAGCTGGGCTGCCGTGAGTTGCCGGCAATGGCGTAGGCTGCAGCCCCTGCTGCAGTGGGCTGCCATAAGCTACTGTGTGTGGCCGGCAGCCAGCGTGAGCTGCCAAGAGCTGTCATAAGCGGCCATCCAGAGGCTGGCAACCGATCTGCCTCAAACAGGAGGAGCACAATAATACCAACGTGGGCCAGTGAAGCGACATCCTTTACAACTAGACTAAAGAACAAAAGGACAACAACTTGTCTGTTCCCCTTCCTGATTCTCCAGCACTGTTCCCCTCCCCAAACTCCCCAATAAAATCTTTAAAAAAAAAAAAAAACAACCAAACAAAAAAACCCCAGAAAACCTTAATAGAAGAATGAGTAAAGGTCATTAAAAACAATTACTAAAAAAAAAAAAAAGACTATAAACATAAAAAGTTCAAATAAATATAAATTAAAGCAATGAAATGGCATTTTTCACCTAACAAATTGGCCAAAATTCTAAAAACAAGATTACCTAACATTGGCCTGAACACATAAAAGGTCATGCCAGAGATGTAAACTGGCAATAAGTCCTGAAAGTTTTTAAAATGTGCATAACCCTTGAGCCAGTGCATCTCCTTCTAGGAATTTTATCTTAAGTCAGTAAATTTATTTCATCATACAACTACTACAACTAAAAATACTGCGAATACCCTACATATCAAATAGGGGATTGGGTATTTTATTGATGACAAAACTTTACTCCTCCAAAATGCATCCCATGTTTGGTGGGGGAAAGGAAATAAAAATTATGTTAGTGTAAAAGGATATTCATTAGGCTTTTAACCTTGATTACCTCAGGAGGGTGGGATTTGAGAGGTGGCACATTGTAGAATTTAACTTTTTCTATAAACATATTTGTATTGTTCTAAATATTAAACACAGAATAATTTGTAATTTTCCTTCACAATAATAATCACAAAAAGTTACAACATAGGAAATTTAAAAGGACAGAGAAGGGGAACTTAAAAAACAGTTCTAAAGAGCTGCGAAAAAACACAACAAATAAAATCTGAAGTTCTTCAGTAAGAATTTAAAACATAAATTAAGAAACAACTTCCCATGCAGCCATTATTGTGACTGTAAATCTTCAACTTAAATACTTAAGTTTGAAAAAATGCTAAAAGGACTTTGAAAACAGATACTCTTAAAAATTACAATAGCTGAGAAAAACTATTTGGGCAAAAGAAACAGGAGCTTCAGAAATATTAAGTGTTATTTACTAGGGAGGGTACTTTACAAAGGATTTTTTTTAATTTAAAAAAACCTTTTTTTTTAGCTAAGCCATCCTGCCACCTGTTGGCAGCTCAGCGGCAGCTCAGCTCGGGCTGGGCATCGAACCGCTGTTGCTCAGAGCTCAAACTCTTGAGCAAGCTCTTAACCAACTGAGCCACTCGGCCGGCCCTTACAAAGGATTTTTATGTTATTTTATTAAGTGCCACTCTGCTTAATGTTTTACATTTTATTAAATAACATAATCCTTATAACCACCTTATGAGAGAGGTACTTCTATTATCCTCACATCATAGACTAGGAAACTAAAGAAAAGAAGTCTATAGTGTTATCTTTTGAAATGTTTATAGTCCTTGGATTTCATAAAATGGCACCACCAATTTAAAACTTGATACTATTGTATGTACATCTAATTCTAAGAATCAAAGACGAGCTAAATCCTCAATAGGTCAATATATGTACTAAAATGAAACGTTCTTGCTGTATTTGTTTTGAGGCCCTAAATTTCCTTTCAAAGAGCTTGTATTTGCAGTTGAATAGCACAAGGATCATACCTCAATCTGATGACAGATTTTGGCCTCCAGAGCAGCCAATTTTTCATCACCATTTTCGGCCATTGTGGCTATCTGTAAATTTTCCCAAATTGGCATTATTATTTTTTTAACATAAAACTCAAGACCAAAAAAAGAATGTTTTGAAGTTATCCATATCCCAATGTTTTCTTAAAAATCAAGAATTTTTAATTTCACAGGTTCAGTTTCTCTCCTCAATTCTCAAATTTAAACAGAAATCTTTTGAATAAGTGATGGAAAACTGAAAGACTATCAGTAAATCACTGGTCCATCTTTTATAACAAAGCAAGTGGTCATCTTCATCATGCATCTCAGGTCCTACTTGTTTGGTGTGAGTCAAAATTCTTTTAAAATTAGTCAGAACTGACCAAAAACTTATCAGCAAAGATTAAATATCGTAACTTTAGGGTGGAAAAAAAATGACACTTCACAGTCAGGGTTCAACTGTACACTAAGGAACATATATGCAAACGACAAGTTTAGAGCCTGGGGACACTAAAACAACAAACTGGGGATATATGCCTACTAATTCACTAATATTCTGGTTAATCTTCAGCCAGTTTCCTGATCAGCAGTACAGACAAAAATGAGGCTGTGAAGTTAGTTTGCTAGGGATCACAAAACCCAATCTACTCACTTCAAATTACTTGCCTCGAGTGCTCTATTAAACCATCCAGTCATCCACACTGTACAAAAGTATGTAAAAACTCACTAAGGATCTCTGCCATTAGTTCACTCTAGTAATGAACTATCACTGGTACACTTATTGGAAGCAGCACTTATAAACTATAATTACTATGCAATAAGCTGGATGCATATTAGAAGCTCTTGCAACAGGGATTTATTTATATGGTGCACATCCCACTACCAAGTTTGCTCAATCTTATGCATTGGTTTGTCGACCACAATCTATATTCCCAAGTTACTACCAGGATCTAGGACCCCGTATAAAGCAAAGTGAAATAAAAGAACTATTTAGACCCTACAAGACTTCTTAGGCCTACCCAATTTGGGGACGTTTCATCATATACTTTCTCAGAATACACAACTAGATGTGAAATATTAGCCACACTTACCCATTTCGCACAGAAGCCTTAATTAATGTTTGTGAATGAGGACGCTAAAAACCCAAGATAATTACGCCAGAGGAACACCTATAGCCCCGACTCTCGGGCCTCCACTCTGTCCCACATGATCCAAAGAACCCTCCCGACTTTAGCCCGCACCAACCTCCCCAGAACCTTCCACAGCTGGCCTCAAACGCCCGCCTTCGGCGACACTGATAGGCGGTGGAGGCAGGAACTTCAAAGACGCAATGGGGGTACGGGAAGCTTCTGTACAAAGATTCCCACCGAACCCCGTCCCAAAACAACCACTGGCTCGCCTGGGCCCCAGCCACGTGCAGGGAACCCCGGGCTCCTGTATTCCGGACAAGGGCTCCTCTCCGCTCTCTGCCTAGCGCGCTGCGTGGGGCCTCGGGCCACGCGGCGCACGACCCGAACGTGAGGAAAGCGAGGACCGAATGCGCCAGCATGAGGCAGCAAAGGAAGGGAACGCGCCGTCGCGCACCACGCAAAGCAAACCTTTTATACTTTCTTCTCATTAGCCCCAGCGAGTTGCTCACCTTTAAGGTCCTGGTCCCGCAGAGCCGGGCTACAGGATCACTAAGAGGAACAACAACGTACCGACTTCCCGGCGCAGCCGGCGGGCCTAACGCGCGCAAAGAAGATGGGGGCCGTCCCGACAGCCCTTGCGGCCCGAATGGGCGGGGTTTGGGGCGCGCAGAAGCTGGCGTCGCGTTATGAACATGCGCGCCGACCGCAGGCTCCCGCGACCTCCGGAGTCCCGCCCACACTCCGAAGAAATTGGGTTAGAATATCCGCAGGGGGTTGGGGGATGTTAGGATAAATATTTATGTTTAAGTATCTTTGGACGTCATTTGTATTTCCAGCCCTTTTTTAGGCTTTCATATGAAGTGTTTGGCTTTTTTTTTCCGATTATGCGTTTCAAAAACATTTTTAAATTATCCATGTATATCTAAACTGCATCCTGTTGCAATGGCGCTCAAAAAAAACGGCAAGTGAATTTTTTTTAAATCAAAGATTGATGGAATCTTAGCGTTGAGAAAACAATATAATAATTGTTTAAGAGCTGGGACTCTGGAATCAGACTGCCTGCATTCAAATAACGGCTCACCCACCAGTTTACAGACTGTGACCTTGGACAAGTTACTAAATTTATTTATCCACCATGTATAAAGTGGGACCAATGATAAATATCACCTACTTTATTAAGTTGTTTGCATTACATGTGATACAATATGTACCTTGCTGCGACCTGTACCTGGCATATATAAGAGCAGCAGCATATGTCAAACGAAACATGATTTTAGCTGACCAAAATGCCATTTAGTGCAGAAACCTATTTTTCTGTCAGAGCCCTTTCCTATTAGTACACGTTTAACACAATAATTTTAATCACTTAATTTAAGAGTCTTTTCTTGTGGTAAGGCAATCTTATTTTTCCCTCAGTTTTCCTGAAAATTTGAAATGACATTGGTGAAAATAACCTGTTATGTGATCTCAGGGATTATTGGCAGTCCCTAAACACAGCAAATGTATTCATTTGGAAACAAAATGCAGTTAGAGATTCAGTCCAAACATTGCATCAAGCCAATGAGAAAAAAAATATCTTTGGATAGTGGATAAAGGAAGAAAAGCCTGCACAGGAGCTAGAATAAGCACAGCCTGAGAAGTACTAGGAAAATATGATGCCATTGAGGCTAAAAGAGGAGAATATTTCAAGGAAGGAGAGATGAGCTGGGTAAATTCAGCTGAGAAGGATTGCCACCTGACCTAAACCAATTTTATCATTATGGCAGAGACTGTTATTTATCCCCCAACATTGGCCCTACCCTTTTGCTATAATAATAAAATCACCAGTGATTTTTAACCAAGTTCATGGCCAACCACAGAAAAAAACAAAACTACATTTTTCCAGCCTCCCTTACAGCTAAATAAGATCATGTCTCGCCAATAAGATGTCAAAGTGATGTATGTAGTTTCCAGGTCATACTAAAAAAGAAAGAGTTTGTTCTTTTCCCACTAGCTGAGTGTGGATGTGGTCGTGAACAAAGCTGGACCAAGCAAATAAAGGCAATACCATAGGCATGGCAAAGCAGCAACAGAAGGAATCCAAGTCTCTTTCAGCTTGGAGCACCATACCAGCCTTGATGACCTCGTGGAATAGATTTACCATTCCAGGTTGACTTTAATGAGAGAGAGAGAGAAAAAAAAAAAAAGCATGAAAAGCTTATTCAAGACAGATGTGTCAGTTTCTAGCCTTTTGGTCAGGGAAGGCAACAGATCTATCACTAAGTGGCAGAATGCTCAAATAAAAGTTCCAGGCCAAGAATACCACTCTGAAGGCTGCTGGGCTTATACTATATTGATTTTTCAGTTTTCGTGTGTGAGATGAATGTCTGAGTGCCTAAAATCCAGTAATCTAGTGCCTCCCTGAGCTTTGGGGATGGGTTGTAGAACTGATAGGTGTTCAAATATATGACAGAATCTTATCTAAGACCTACCTTCATTGTAACAGATCACCTGAGCGTGAGGTTGTTGCAGGGAGACTTAGAGCCTGCACCTAGGTCTGACAATTGGAGACCTCTAATATTTCCCCCAATTATCTAGTAACTGTGAACAACCAAGATGTGTTGGGTCAATTTGACGCAATGAACAAGTTGGTATATACATAAATTATAAGAAGGCCTTCTTCTATAGAGAAAACACATGGAAGTTGATAAAATAGCACAGGTTCTTGACTAAGCCCTTGTCTAAAATAAAATATTGTAACACATAAAGGGAAAAGAAGGAGACTTTGTGGGAATAAAGTTTTTCAAAATTGAATTATAACATACAAACAGTAAAGTACATGAATTTTTTTTTTAAGATTTTATTGGGGAATTGGGGGAGGGGACCAGCCAAGTTGTTGTTCTTCAATCTTTGTTGTGGAGGTCGCCAATCCCCATCTGGCTTCCTGTCAGCAGCTTGTGGCCTCTAAACTCAAAGTGCTGTGTTCAATCCCAGCTGCGGGTGGGCATAGCCACCATCCCATGTGGAAGTCGAACTAAGCAGCCTTGCTGTTAAAAGCATATGCTCTATCCACTGAGCCATCTGGGTGGCAGCTTAGCTCGAAGTGTCAAATTCAGTCTTAGTTGTGGGTGGGCATAGCCCACCATCGAACAGGCAATCTTGTTGTTATACCAGCTGAGCCATCCTGCTACCTGTTGGCAGCTCAGCTACAGCTCAGCTTGGGTGCAGCATCACTGGCCCATGTGGGAATCGAACCAGCAGCCCTGTTGCTTAGAGCTTGTGCTCTTAAGCCAACTCTTAACCAACTGAGGCCCTATGAATTTTAAATGTATGGTTCAATGAAGTTTCACAAATGAACACTACCTTGTAACCACTACCCAGATTGAGATATAGAACATTTTTAGCACTCCAGAAAATTCCCCTCTAGCCAATACCCTCCTTAAAAGTAACTCTCATATATTAGCTGGAATGTGGGGGTGTGTGTGTGTGTGTGTGTGTGTGTGTGTGTGTGTGTGTGTGTTTGTGTATACCACAACGTATTTATCCATTCTTCTGTTAATGGCCGTTTGGCTGTTACAAATAAAGATGCTCTGAACACTTCTGTGCATGTCTTTGGGTAGATGTATGCACTCATTTCTGTTAGGTGTATAGCTAAGAGTAAAATTACTAGGTCCCAGGGCAGGCTTGTTTTTAGCTTTAATATGCATGGTCAAATATTATGCACTTTTCAAATATGCACTTTCCAAAGAGATCATATCATTTTCACTTGCTCCAGTAACGTATTTGCTAAACATCCTGGAAAATGCACTCCATTCTTTTTTAATTTTGGTCATTCTAATGATGGTGCGTTGTAGACATTCTCCTTTGCAAAGCACCTATCCAAATGTTTTGTCCTTTTTTTCCACCCTCTGGATACAAATCCTATGTTAGATACATGTATTGTGTCTTCCCCTCAGTCTATGGATTGCTTATTCACTCTCCTCTTGGTGTCTTTAGATGATTATTGCTTTATAAATGTGTTTAACAAAATTGCCTACTCCAAAGTTTAGACGATATTCTCCCCTGATTTCTTTTAGAAACTTTATTGCTTCATTTTCACATTTACCTTGCTAATTCATCTCAAATTAATTTGGGGACACAGTATAAGGTAGACTACAAATTTTGTTTTTTGTTATGGGGATAGAAAATTAATTGCTCCAGCACCATTTATTGAAAAGATTGTTACCATGGCTAGTTCTAGAATGGTTATCCGTATTTAGAAAGAGGTTTTTAAAAAGACAAGAAATGAAATTAGTTACTTAAAAAACCCAAGTCGACATTCATATTCACAGAATTATTCTCAATAGCTAAAGGGAGGAAACAATGAGGAAGTGTTCATTGATGAATGGATAAGCATGATGGAGTGTATACATGCAATGGAATGGAATTCAATACATACAATAAAATTCAATATATATATAATAGAATTCAGTCTTAAAAAGGAAAGAAATTCTGCAATATGCTATAGCATGGATGACATTGAGGACGCCATGCTAAGTGAAATAAGCCAGTCACAAAAATACAAATACTATATGACTCCATTTATATGAGGTACTTAGAATAGTCAAAATCATAAAGACCAAAGATGTAATAGTGGTGGCCAGGGACTGGTAGGAGGGGAGAATGGTGAGTTATTGTTTAATGGATATAGAGTTTCAGTTTCAGATTGAGTCTCAATCTTCAGATTGAGAGAGCTATTGAAACAGGGCCCAGCTGGAACCCCCACACAAGAGGCCTTGCAATGTCCCTGGCCTTGCATCTCCCTGCCCTAGAGCTTAGCAATTGATCAACCTCCTCCCTGAGGTTTGAGCTTGGAATGTTCTCCGTCCCAGTTTCTCAGTTTGGAATATCCCCTGTCCAGTTCCTTGCTTTAGATAATTACCCTGAAACTTGTGCTTGCTAACTGATCACAATATACCTTGCTTATGATCACAATACCATGGGCTTACTGATCACAATCTCTATGGCCTAGTATTCTTTCCAGGTTACTGTCATCACTGCTCCTGGGTTGATGACCACGCTGGAGAGCCACATTGCCTGAGGAAAGGCTCCATGCAGACCCCTTGGAACTATCACGTGGCCTCTGGAGGAATGTTCAGATTTTCCCCTTAAATGTCCCAAGCTGGTCTGAGAATGTTAAGGCAGTTTTTGGAGGTGTTAACCCACTGCCTTCTCAGACCACTGGTGCTCTGACAATAAGCTCTTATTATTCTATGACCCAATTCCTGTGTCAGTCTATTGGCTGAGTGGCATAGGCAGCACGAGCCCTGGACTCATTTGGCCTTTGGTTTTACTATAAGGATGGATGCTGGTGATGGTTTCACAACAATATAAATGTATTTAATACCACTGAACTGTATGTTTAAAAGTGGATAAGAGGGGGCTGGCCAAGTGGCGCGTTGGTTAAGAGCTGGCTTGGGATGCCAGAGGACCCCAGTTCGGATCCCACATATGAGGGCCAGTGACATTGCCCTCTACAGCTAAGAGGCTGATCAACAGCTCAACCTGGGGCCGGGCTGCCATGAGTCACCAGCATCGGCGTAGGCTGCAGCCCCTGCTGCAGTGGTTTGCCATGGGCTACCGTGTGTAGCCAGCAGCCATCGTGAGCGGCTGTCCAGAAGCCGGCGACTGATCTGCCTCGCCAGGGAAGAGCACAATGATGGTTCCAACGAAGCAACATCCTCTACAACTAGACTGAAGAACAAAAAGACAGCAACTTGTCTGTTCCCCTTCCCCCAACTCCCCAGCGCTGTTCCCATCCCCCAATTCCCCAATAAAAATCTTAAAAAAAAAAAAAGTGGATAAGAGGCCGGCCAAGTGGCTCTGTTGGTTAAGAGTGCGAGCTCTGAGCAACAGGATCGCCGGTTCAATTCCCATATGGGCCAGTGAGCTGTGCCCCAGCTGAGCTGCCGCTGAGCTGCCAGCAGGTGGCAGGACGGCTCAGCTGGTGAGAGCAAGTGCTCCTAACAACAAGGTATCCAGGTTCGACTCCCGCATGGGATAGTGGGCTACACTCACCTGCAACTAAGATTGAACACGGAACCTTGAGCTGAGCAGCCACGAGCTGCTGATGGGCAGCTGGATGGCAACTGGACTTGGAGCTGAGCTGCCTGCGCCCTCCACACACAACTAAGATTGAAGGACAATGAGTTGGCTGTTTCCCTTCCCCAATTCCCCAATAAAAATCTTAAAAAAAAAAAAGTGGATAAGATTGTAAATTTTATATTGTACGTATTACCACAATAAAAAACAGGAAAAAAAAACACTCAGGTAATAAGCAGCTAAAAGGAAGATAATTCTCCTTTGATCACCCACCGTGGGGGGTATGCCTATGCTGATTCTGTGAAAATAAAGACATTTATAAAGAGTGATTTTAGAGCTTACTGACCTGAAATAAATAGATGGCCAGATATTTCTCTAGCAAAATGGGTTTATTTGGGAATAACAAAGAATTGCAATCCAGGACTGTGAGGTCTAATGGCAAACCAAGTGCAAGTACTAAGAAACAAAGGAAAGGAAACTCATACAGGAGAAGAGGAACTTGGGAGCACTATTATAAACAAAGAGTTCTTCCTCTTGGGCTCTGTGATCAATGTAGTGCCTCACAGGTCTCCCTTCTGGCCTCCTGATTTCATTTTAAATGAGGTTTCTGTTTATTAACTTTTACAAGAGGAAGTTAAATGTAAAGTGAAGAATTTGCTGCCTACACAAAAGCTGATGTTACGAACTATAGCAGAGTCCCAGTAGGAAAAGGTGATACACTCAAACTGGGTAATTTGAAGAGAGTTTAATAAATTACTTTGTACAAGGATATGGGCAGGGCATAAATAAACTCTGAAGGATAGTGCAGGGCTAGTAATATTGAGGGCTCCATTACCACCTGACAGGCTGATCCAGAGAAAGGAGGAAGTGGTCACTGGTGACAGAGGACTTTAGAGAGGGGGCCCTCATAAGATACATCCAGCTCATGCCAACCCTGCTGGGATGGAGGCAAGAGAATAAAGATCAGAGCCTGTTGTCCCTCCCTCTCCAATATCTTGTCATTGTTGCCCTTTGGCTGAACTCAACTGGAAGCTATGATATTGTCCATATAGATTAACCTCCTGGGTAGAGAAGGAGCTGGTGAAGGGTGAATCTGAAGGGACAAACAGAAGATCAGCATACAAAACAAAGGAACATGCTTTGTCCAAGAGGAGGAAGAGGCTCTCTCTATCGATCATCCAGGATCAAAGATGGATTAATAGTAAAGCTAATGAAGTTTCAGCTTCAGGATGCCTCAATTGCATGGGCCTCTCCCAAGGCCCTGGGAGGAACCCTCGCAAATGTTCACAAGATCATACGCTTTTGTTAAATTTGCCAAAGTAAGATATTTTAACCCAAATCATTAAAACTGCTGTTCTTTTTATTTCAAATTTCCCTCCATCCTATTTGCCTTAGTGTCTGGTGGTGCTGAAGTGATATGGGCATTTTTGGTATCTGTCTTAAAAAGAAGTTGAATTGAGAATAAGCCATTACTTGAGCAAACATTTTAGAACATTTCAATAAAATATGTGAGGAAATTATAGGTTCCTGATTTATTTATTAAAGAACTAAAAAAAGTTCTGATAAAATTAATGAAGCATGAAGCTAAAGTAATAAAGGGGATGACAAAAATCAGTGGAAATTATTCTGACTTCAAGAAGCAAATTATAAAAAAATAAGCTTTGGGCCAGCCAAGTGGCTCTGTTGGTTAAGAGCGTGAGCTCTGAGCAACAGGGTCACTGGTTCGATTCCCACATGGGCCAGTGAGCTGAGCTGCTGTTGAGCTGCCAACAGGTGGCAGAATGACTCAGCTGGTGAGAGCACATGCTCCTAACAACAAGGTTGCCAGTTCAACTCCTGTATGGGATGGTGGGCTATGCCCACCCGCAACTAAGATTGAACACAGAACCTTGAGCTGAGCAGCCCCACAAGCTGCCAATGAGCAGCTGGATGGTGACTGGACTTGGAGCTGAGCTAGCTGTGCCTCCACAACTAAGGTTGAAGGACAACAACTTGGCTGTTCCCCTTTCCCAATTCCCCAACACTGTTCCCCTTCCCCACTTCTCCAATAAAATCTTTTTTTTAATAAATAAGTTTTTAGATCATACCAATAGCAGTGATTAATTAACAAGAAGAGATAAATTTCAAAAAAGAAATGAAGAAACTTCTTGGATTCTTTAGTCTCCTGTTAATCCAATTATTGAAGAGGAGAGAATCATAAGAACACATTAAATTTTTTGCTGATTTGAAAATACAGCATTATAATGATATTGAGGACCAATTGTTTAATAAGTCCCATCAAATACATTTACACACCCTGAAATCTTACAGCGCATATGTGTAAAAGACTGACAGACGTTTTCCCAAATTGATAATACTCTTAAATATTTACAAGATATTTATAAGGCATAACCAATAAAATAGGCTGACATTTATCTAAGCACCCAATGATAAAAACCATCCTAGAGGAATTCTAACTATTCTAGAGGAAAGACTGAATTATCTTTATACCCTTTCTGTAGAAAATACCCTCCCTGTAGAAAATATTACAAAACTATTATATGAAGAGTGATCAAAGTCTGTATAGCCAAAAAATATAAGAATAAAATTATTATAGATGTTTCTGACAGTTAAATGATTTAAAATTATTTTTTTTCTGGATTTTGTGGTATTTGTCTGTGTTGCAATTTATCTATCCAAAGAGAGACTCATTTTCTAACCTAATTTGGTATTCTTTTTTTAAAGAGGTCCCCCAAATTGCATTTATCATCACACCCCACACATTCTGATATGACACTGCTCAGAATATACACAAAAGAAGTAGGTACTAGGCTAACTTCAATAATAACAGCAACAGCACTTAAATTAGAACATGAAGCACTCACCCTTGGATGGATGGCAGGCATATACTATTTAAAACAGCTTAGGAACCGCATCAAGCAAAGACAGGGGGAAGAGGCAAAACCAGCTAAGACGGGTAAGTTGCATTCTGGAGGAAATGCTGACCCATACAACTCCAGCAGCTAAGGGGTGGAAAATCATTCCTGAAGCAAAGCTACTTTAAGATATCCGCTGTCATTCAGAGGTCTCCCAGGAAAGCTCTCTGGAAAGCGCAGCATCATAGGAAGACCTGGAGCATCTTCTCTACAATACAAGCTGAAACCATACTTGAGGACAGCGCCTCCTATTGGGAGGACTGCTCTAATTCACACACTGGGAAGCATAACTCTGTAATTAGAAAACTGCCAGGGAAAATAATTCTGCTCATTCAAAAACAGAAATGAAGCAATAAACTAACTCAAAAGAGTCATGGAGAATTTTGAGATAATTGGGGGTTCCAAAGGAAAGAAATCAGATGAGGTATTGTAAAGCTATTACTAATAAACCTTTCATAGACTTTGGAAAGAATTTTCAAGAAGAGAGGTCAGAGGGTGGCAAGTTTTTTGGGGGGAGAGGTGTGTTTGCTTGTTTTCGTTTTTATTATGGAAATTTTCAAGTATACTCCAAAAGTAGAAAAAATAGTATAATGACTTCCCAGATACCCATGACTCAGTATGTACACTTGTCAGCATGTGACCAGTTTTATTTTATGTACATGTCACCCATTTCCCCCACAGCCCTCACCAGGCTATTTTAGAGCAAATGGCAGACATCATGATTTCATCATAAAGTTTTGTGCCTGTATCTTTAAGAGTAAAGACTATTTTTAAAAATATAACCATCTTTACCAATGTCATACTAAAAAAATAAAATTTAACAAATATTATTTAATGTCATCAATATCTAGTCAGACTTCAAATTCCCTTGAGTATCTCATAAATATTTTTTTCACTTTCTTTATTCAAATCAGGATCCAAATTCTATTCACATATTACATTGTTTATGTTGCTCTTAAATTTCTTTTAATCGATAGGCTCTTTTCTTTTATATTTCTTACCATTTATTTATTAATGAATCAAGTCATTTTTTCCTATAGAATTTGTTACATCCTAGATTTGGCTGATTGTACCCTGAGGTGTTATTTAAACTGTTCATCCACTCCCTGTATTTCCTATAAACTGAAAACTAGATATAGAGGCTTAAGAAGACTCAGGTTAGATGTTTTAGGAAAACCACTTCATAAATGATGTTGTGTTCTTATTGCATCACACCAGGAGAGGCATGTAATGTCTTTTTCTCTCTCTCTTTGGAATATTAAAATTACTCAGTGGGTTCAAGTGTTCTCAGCCTGATCCATCATTATGTAGTTCCCCATCAGTCTCTCACGTAAAGATTTTAATAGCTGTTGATCACTGGCTAGATCCATTATTTCATTAAAGTGGCAAAATGGTGATAGTCTATCAATTCCTTTGCATTTATTAGTTGGGATTCTTCTATTAAAACAAAATGTTGACCATATTCACAGGTTGTCTCCTTGATGTACAGCTCATACAGAAAAAGCAGAATATATGCTTGATTTTTCTTTTCTTTACCAATTTTCAGAACTATGAGTTGCTTTCTTAATATTCAAGAGTAACCAATTAGTTTGGCTGCAACTTTTGAAATTTGGTTCCCTAAAACAAGTCCAACAATGCTGAGAATGGCACTAAATAGCATCACCTGAGAAGGTAACTGGCCCCTGAACCTCCTGAACTGATAAATTCCACTAAGCACAGGTGGACCTCTCAGCCAGTGGAGTAGAGAGGGCAGCAA
>NW_017731616.1:143758-147238 GCF_001890085.2 Hipposideros armiger | reverse complement strand
GGGCCCTCTGGCGTCCCAAGCCAGTTCTTAACCATCGCGCCACTTGGCCGGCCCAAAAGTTAATTGATTTTTGAAAAATAGTAAAAAAGAATCATTATTAACAGACAATAGATTTCGAGTGATAACTCTCCTGGGAAACCCAGGGTTTTTAGAGGGGCCAAAGTAGAGATCCAAAATATAAGTAATAAACCTGCACCTACAGTGAGAAGTAAAGCAACACTGGAATAGTCAGGGAGCCAATCAGGTGATTTTGGGTGGCAATAGCCAGAATCTCAGAATAAATAATTGGAGTCAATGTATTTGGGGGACATTTTTTAAATTGGAAGAAATAAAAGTTCAAGATTTTATGGTACTAGGGGAGAATAACTGGAAGGTTGTTAGAATTCACTCCATAAGAAACTGAGTTCAGGGCTGGCCGAGTGGCGCGATGGTTAAGAACTGGCTTGGGACGCCAGAGGGCCCTGGTTCGGATCCCACATATGAGGGACAGTGACACTGCCACTTGTCTGTTCCCCTTCCCCCAATTCCCCAGCACTGTTCCCATCCCCCCAATTCCCCAATAAAAATCTTTTTTAAAAACCCCAAAAAAACAAAAAAACAAAAACTGAGTTCAGAATTAGGAGAATTATCGCCCTCATTTACCTCTATCTATTGGAGATTACTGATCTCTACAAAAGAACCTAATAATTGAGAAAGATCAAACTGGCTTAGATCAGTTTGCACTATACCTCAGGTAAAATGAGGAAAGAAAAGTGTGTATTGAATTTGGCAACATGAAAATCGTAGGAACTTGGTAATAGTAGTTTCAGTGATGTGATGAGGATGGAAGCCCTACCGTGGGTTGTAACAGGGGAAGGGAGGTGAGGAAGTAGAAACAGAAAAGGACTGATAACACATTTTAGAAGTTTTGCTACGAAGGGGAAGAAAGAAATGGGCTGTTCCTGGAAGGGGATCTAGGGTCAAGTGAGGGTTTTTTTAACAATGGGATTTTTTTAAGATGATAGTTTAATTCTAAGGATGGTAAATTCCATAAAATAGAGGGAGAAATGGGTGATCCATGAGAGAGAGAGGACAACTGCAAGAGTGATGTCCTTGAGAAAGCAAGAGAAGATGGGATCCAGAGCATGAAGAGCCTGGCGTTCCATAGAGTGACAGCACTTGTAACAAGTGGGAAGGCAGAAAACACTGATTAAGATACTGAAAGTGTTGATGGCTAGCAGAGTAGAGTCCCTGTTTAGTTGCTATGTGTTTTTCAGTAAAGCATGTGGTAGGTCATTATCTGATAGTGAGGAAAGGTGACTAATGAGCTGCAGGCACTCATGAGAGGTTAAATACTGTGGCCTTCTACCTCGACCCCAAAGAAGTGTTACCTCCCAGCAGGTCTGCAAGGCCTGGCTGAACCCTTCCCTCACTCTAACTCCATTTGTCTCTGAGGACAGGAAGACCTCCTGATAGCTGTTAAGAACTCACCAAAATTGGTTCAGACCAAGATGGCTGCCTAAGTGACCACCAAAGGACCTCAAAGCTCATTATAATCTAATCTCCATGCTAAATGAAACACCTGTTGGTGCCATGACAGTTGACAATCGCTATCACAACAGGCAGAAGAGACCATAAGATGGCAAAAAGAAGGTGGAACCCTGATTCCGAGGAAACCACCACCCCTTTTCCAGAAACCCCATGAATATCCTTCCCATCTATTTACATAAACCTCTCTCTCATTTCCACTATTCTATTTAGACAATCCCTGAACTCCTAACAGACCAAGAGTTCATCTGAGAGCAAGGCACTGGCTTGCTTCTCCATTCTCTGGTCATTGAATAAAGCTTCTGCTGTTAAGGCTCACTTTGGCCTCGGTATTGGCTTTATGACACCAAAAAGAAAAAAATCCTCACTTGGGGTCCAAAGAAGGGGCTTCTGCCCCTTGGGTAACAGGAGGAGGCAGGGGTAGAAGTGTGTAGTATTGTGGTATACTCATACAGAAAGTCTAGCTGGATTAAATAATTCCCTACTGGATAACTTATTTCTAATTTTTATTTTTAAAAATATAAGTAATTTGAAAAGTCAGGTTTTCCACAGTTATATCAAATGGACTGAAAGTCCTGTGGTTCATTATAGGTCTTAGACTCCATAGCTTCAACATTGTTTTCGATGGTAATGGTTTTTCAACTTCTTGTATCCCTCACTAGAAAGTCAGCTCTTTGAGAGCAGGTCCATATCCCTCTAGCTTCTCTTAAAATAATACCCACTGTACACAAATGGTCATGGAATTTGGTCTGGGTTTGGGGAGTGGAGAGAATAAAGACTTGGCTTCCATTCAAATTGATATTGCTTTAGTTCTGGATGAGCCAACAAGCAGAACAAAGGCCATAAACAAGATACAGACAGATACAGGAGGGGTGAATGTGCCTTCCCATCGCATTGCTTGTGTCTCTCAGAGTGCACCCAAAGTTTGCATTTCTTGGCAATTCTGCAGAGCGGGATACCCCCGAAGTCAAAGGAGCATAGAATGACAGGCTCCCAGCCTTCTATATCCCCATCTACATTAGCTCAGAAACAACTTAGACTATCATATAAGGTGATCATTCTGAAACTCAGTGAGCCATGCGATTCAGGCCTACCTTCCAGGCTCTGAGCCTGGCAATTCTTGGGATGATCACAGTCAGGCAGTCTACCACTTTCTGACAAGTGGACAGGGCCTGGGAGGTCTCCATTTCATTCTCTTGGGTATTTCAGGGGCAGGCTTTGGAAAAACAATGAGAAACCAATATATAAAATTAAAGCCAACTATCACCAGGCACTGTAGTAGAATTATGGTTGCTATTGCTCTGTTTGATGTTAATTATTAATTCCACAAATATACATGGCGTGCCTACCATGTGCTTGGCCCTGAAGATACAAAAATAAATAAAACAGGCTCTGCCTTTTGCCTCAGGAAAGTTTGGAGTCTAGTTAAATTAGTCATGCTTCTTTCCAGTGACCATGTCTTTATTGAGGATGAACAGGAAAAAAACAGGATACACTGTTTAAACCTTTTTTTTAAGCTTATTATTATTAATTCCAGGTTGTTTAATAACCTTTTGATCTTATGGTTTTCCCCCATCCCTTCCTCCTCTGCTGTTTCCCTTAAAATAACACTCAGTGCAAGCACTTTGTCTGTTTTCATTAAATGGATTTGTTTACTCTAAAAACAGAGCTACGAATTACCAACTAGAAGGATTCTTCCTCCTTTGTCTCTGGACAAAACAAACTTTGGGAGACTTACAGAAGATTCAAAGAGGTTTGTTTTGGTTCATAGAATCAGAGCACTAGTAAGGGTCACTGATAGAAATAAAGAAAACATAATCTTTTTAGAATTTTGGAGTATCATTGTGAAAGACCAAGAGGGGACGCGTGAGTCAGCTTGCAGACTTTGTACAGGCCTAAATTCCAGATTCATCTAAAGAAAATGAACTTGTTTTCATGAAATTCACCTTTTGC
>NW_017731616.1:142592-143509 GCF_001890085.2 Hipposideros armiger | reverse complement strand
CTCAGCACAAATGTCATCAGAGAGGCCTTTGCTGACCACCCTACATAAATAATAACTCCCTCACAACTATTCCACTCCATCTTCACCCTGATTTATTTATTTTTCATATCACTTATCACAGCCTGATATCTTTTTCGTTCTAGTTTTTTTTCCCCTTGTGCTAACTCAGAATTTACTCTCTTAATAACATATATATATATATATATATATATATATATATGTATTATATACATATCTACAGATATGGGGTGCAAAAAAAATGTATACAAGTGGACACTTGGGTCAATGCTGTTCAAGCAGTAGTTTGCCATAATCAAAAGTATCTGGACACTGATGGTAACCATTTGAGCACCTCTTATAATTGCAGAAGTCAAACGTTACTTGTATTCATCTTTTGTTATTAGTATATATTGAGTATTACAATTTTAATGCAGTTTTTCTTTCTTAAAATGTGTATACTTTTTTTGGAACCCTCATATATACATATACATATATATCATACAAGAGTGTTAACTATAGTCATCAAGTTATACATTGCATCCCTAGTATTTATTTATTTTATAACTAGAAGTTTGTACCTTTTGACCACCTTCATTCAATTTCACACCCTACCCCACCACTGGTAACCACAAATCCGATCTCTTTTTCTGTGAGTTTGTTTTTAAGATTACACATACAAGTGAGATCATACAGTATTTATCTTTCTCTGTCTGGCTTGTTTCACTTAGCTTAATGCCCTCATTGTCCTTCCATGTTGTGAAAATGGCAAGACTTCCTTGATTTCTATGACTGAATAATATTCCACTGTGTGTGTGTGTGTGTGTGTGTGTGTGTGTGACAACTTCTCTATCCATTCATCCCTCGATGGACACTTAGATTGTGTCTGTCTTTTTGTTTGTTTGTTTGTTTGTTTGTTT
>NW_017731616.1:101358-140996 GCF_001890085.2 Hipposideros armiger | reverse complement strand
CTGCTTTTTTATTTTTATTTTGAAAAAATTTTTATCAAGACTCATGTCAAGGAGCTTTCTTCTTTGTTTTCTTCAGGAGTTTTATGGTTTCAGGTTTTACATTTAAGTCTTTAATTCATTTCAAGTTAATTTTTGTGTGTGGTCTAAGATATGGGTCTAGTTTCATTTTTTTCACTTGTGAATATCCAGTTTTCCCAGCACCATTTATTAAAGAGACTGTCTTATCTCTATTGAGTATTCTTGGCTCCCTTGTCAAATATTAGTTGACCGTTTACACTTGGGTTTATTTTGGGGTATTTGATTCTTTCTATTGGTCTATGTGTCTATTTTTATGCCAGACCACCTGGCTTTTATTATGGCTATGTAAGGGAGGCAAAATTTTCCTCTACTCTTCTAGGCTCTTCTGGCTGGTCTAGTAATCAAATTGACATGAGACAGATTAGCAGGAGAAAGACATATTAAAGTCTCATAACAAGTATACCTCCTGTATACATGGGAGAGACCCAGGAAAACAGAGGAGCTCTACTCTCTGAAATGGCAGAAGACACAACTTGATGTAACATTGCCGGCTAAAGACAAAGAAAGATGTTGAAGGTGAGGGGTCAGTTATTGGAGGTGACCAGGAAAAACAAAGGAAACAGGGTAAGGTTGTTACGCAGATTTGAGTCGTTGCCTTCTTCACTGATAAAAGTTCTAGAGATAAGGTCACCCCCTCTTCCTGGCAAAGTAAGGGAAACACCCTTATACATGGGGATTTCTCTTATACGTGTAAATGTCCCTTACCAATGGATAACTTAGTTTTTAGAGCTTTTCCTATGTGTGCAGTTTTTAAAAAATAATCAACCCAAGATAATCCTTAAAGCCAAAAGACATATTTTGGGGTGGCAAATTTTGCTTTCCTACAGGTACATACAGGTTTTGTGGGGCTTGAAGCTTATACGGTTTGGAGAGGGGAAGGCATCTTTAAGAAATATAAAAATTAAAGTAAAAGCATTAAGTGTTAAATTGAATATTTATTTAAAATATGAAAAGAAATTACAAGAAATTTCTGGAGGCTTGGAGAGGCAGTTCTTTCTTCTAAGATTTTTTTTAAAAGCAATTTACCAGAAATGCTTCTGTAAGAATCTCTAGTGTTTGCAATCTGGCTTCCACTTGCCATGTAGGACATTCTACAATCCTCAGCAATCCCCAGCCCTCCCTGGAGCATCTCGGTAAACCTGACTCTGCATTTTACATATTGATTTGTTTATTGTCAGTCTGCATCAGCAGATTGTCATAAGCTTTTTGAGAGCAGCCAGGGTGTTTTCTAGGTTTACTGCTTTATTCCCAGTGCCCCAAACAGTGCTTGACACAGAGAGGCATACTGTATGTGTTTAATAAATTTTATCCCCTTGCCTCCCAAACTAACTTGGGAAAAGTAATCCCTCTTCCTCTCCCACTTTAGCTACTCTGTCCTTTTAGGTCTGCTTTATTTTTCTTTTAGAACTATCACATTTTAAAATTACCTGCTTATTTCCTTGTTTATTGTCTGTGTACCCTATTAGGGGAGGCTCCACTGAGAACAGGAACAATGTCTTGCTACCTTCTGTTTTTCCCAGAGTTTAGAGCAGGGCCTGGCACAAAGGAGGCTCTCAATAAGTAGTTTCTGAATAAACAAAAATAACTTTTCATGATGAAACTGCCATATAGTAAAACTCTATATGTAGTTATATTTTAATTCCATTTATTTGAAAAATTCATTTAGATACTCAATTACATGCTGATTTATTCAAATGTAAATTAAGTTTAAAAAAATCAAATTGTAACAATCTCCTCAATTTACATGACTAAATAAGTACAAATGCATTTTAATTGACTGAATGATTGATTAATTTATAATCCATTATTAACTAATATTTGAAAGAGGCATAGGTACTTAATGCTATGTTAAGATGGATGATTTCTGATTTGAATTTGCATTCACTTATTATTTCTGTGACAACAAATATAAAATGCACCTAGCTACTGAGTTCCTTTCCTCCAAGGCAAAATAAGTAAATAAAGTCACCAGCCTCTTGTACATCCTTCCTGAAATATTCATGAATATACTAACAAATATTTATGTACTTTCCCTTTTCTTACACAATTAATAGTATAGTATTATATACTCACATTTCTGTATGTTGCTCTTGTGTTGTGGTTTGGTTTTTTTCCTTAATCTGTCTTGGAGTTTACTCAAGTTTTATGGCTATATAGGACTCCATCATGCAGCAGTATCTTTATTTAAATAATTCTACATGGACATTTAGATTGTTTGCAGTCTTTCAGCTGTTACAAACAATGCTGCCATGATTTTTTGTATACATGTCATTTCACACATATGTAAGTATATATGTAGGATAAACTCCTAGACATATGGTTGATCTCAGAGAAATATATAACACCCCTCATCCTCACCCAACTTCTGAGCCAATTGGGAAATAAGACAAAAGAATTAAGCAGATATATGATCAAAATAGGACCTTTAGTACTGATAAAAGCTGAAGTTGAAGAATGTGACTTACATTTGCACGTAAGAGGGCTTCCTAATTCTGAATCTCTTTCTATTTAATCACAGGCAATATTAGTCAACTATATGCTCCCTCTTGCAGGTTTAGGACCAGGAAGGGCTAAGTAGAGCCTTCCCAGTTTATTCTTTACAAATTTCAAAATTAGAAAAGTCATCCCTCCTTCCCTAGGGAGAAGCAAGGGAAGCCATGGGTATTAAACTAGCAGAGCTACTTCCCTCTGGAAGGACTCATCAGGAGAGGGGAAGAAGTGTTCCCACGCTGACAAAGTTAGGTGAACCTTCTGGTTCAAAGGATTTTTCATTTATAGTTTTGATACTGTTTTCTCCATTGCCTCAGAAATATATCAGTTTAAACTCCTTCCAGGTCAGCATGAATATAGACCCAAACACATATGAAAATGTAGTATAAGATTAAGGTTTTCCAACCATCCATGTGTCTATTCATATCTCAGTACCTCAGATGTTTTTCTTTAACCTTCCTTCTTTATTTTGAAATGTAACACAGCAGAATTTTACTTATAGTAGCTTTATAGGATTTTACTATTTGGCAAATACTATCAATGGACTTAGTATCCATTAACACTTTCTTCCTGTCTGTAACAAGACTGAGTTTTTACCTGAGCATAGGGCTGTCCATCTTAGTGTTAGTCTATGACAGCACACATGCATACTATCGTAGGGACCTAACGCTGAATGAAATAGTTGTCATCGCTGGGATTCGAACAGAGAAGTGATGTAATCACAGTGTCCTGTGGACTATATTGTTACTATTGTCAGCAGGGATTTATCTGCTCATCAGGAAAGCCTGATGAAAAAAGTACAAGGCTGCAAGGCAAGGTGTTTCTCCAAAGAATTCTCCCCAAGACCAGAACTAAAGCTGCTCTACAAGTTAGGGGAGATTAAGAAACCTGAGAACTCGGTGGGTGGCTCTCCTTCCCTCATCTTAAATTCTTCTATATGTTTGGTTTTTACAGACAAGGAAGGGGAAAGAAGACGGGAAGGAGACGGATGGAAAGCTTCTGATCCTGAATTTATGAAACAGGATGCTGTGCTACTTCCACAGACGTTTTGAGACATTTTTTGCAGATGTTTTCTCATCAAACTTTGAGCTTCCTCATTGAAAAAAAAGATTTCAAAGCTTCAGCTCATCTACTGCAATGGCCAAGAACATCTTTATTTATAATTTATGGAATAAACACATGGGAATTCACAGATGTCACTGTGGAAAGATGCCCAGTTAGAACTACTTTTTCAAAATATTACAGGTATGCAAGAGGAAAAACTCAAATAGGAAATACAAAGCTACAAAATGTACTTGAAGACTGAAATTGCATCCAGCCAAGAGAATAATGATAATTTATATTGGGCACAATTTTGGTTTAAGCTTACCAATCATTTCATAAACCGGGTGTGTGTTGTGATTTTGGTGAGGCGGAGTAAATGATTGGACTCATGGGGCTTCTGAACAGTGTGCAATTCCTGCCCCAAATCTGCTTAGAGAAGTTTCTTCTTGTTCAAGGAAACAAAGGTTATAGGCTCCATCACCTTGCCTTCCTAACTTCTTTTAAAGAGAATAGATACAACCAATAACTTTGGGTTTCTATTTTACTTAAAAACACTGGAAAATAGTTTTATGCATCTTTTGTGTTCATTGGACCTCCTAACATGTGGACAAGGGGAAAATGTTATCTAGAAGAGTCCTATGAGAGCTTGGCTGAGCCTCCAAGAATAAATGCGTTATGCTAGATATTGGATAGAAATGCAGAAAAAAAGCTCTAAAATGACTGTGTTTCAAAGACCTTCAAAAATTATGGAGAACAAAATCCTCTGAAACTTTCCTATTAAAAAAAATATATATATATTATTTTATTTTATTTTATTGGAGAACAGTGTTTTTTTCCAGGACCCATCAGCTCCAAGTCAAGTAGTTGTCTTCAATCTATTAGTTGTGGAGGGTACAGCTCCTTGGCCCAAGTGGGAATCAAACCGGCAACCTTGGTGTTATAAGCCTGTGCTGTAACCACCTGAGCTAAGCGGTCACCCAAACTTTCCTATTTTTTAATGTAAGTTTAGAGTTTCTGGTTGGAATTCCTTACCCTTCTTTCCTTCCACCTGACTAAAAACCCAAGTCCCAGGTGGTAGTTAGCCAGTTTCAACCTTGCTTTCCCTTCCGCTTTCTGTTTGGAATTTGAAGAAGTCCAAAATTATTGAAAATTCATACCCAAACTTCATGTTGGTATTGTTATTCTGAGAATGGGTGTGTGTGTGAGAGAGATGTGGGATAAAGCAAACGAGTTATAATGATAATTTAATTCTGTTGTCCCATGTGATTTTGAGAAACAGAATACTTTCTGTGGGAAAAGGGTTATAGATGTTAGGACAGAGGAGGCTAGGTAAACACCCTGTGTTTTTACCACTTTCCTGACAATGCTAGGACCTTAGAAAATTTTAACGTTAACTACCTTTCTCCTGCCTTTTGTGTTATTATTATGTTTTTTAAATTCAGGCCTCGAAATCTAATAGCAATAAACATCCTTCGTGTCCAGACTATGGTTTTGAAGTACCATTTCTCACTAAAGAACACCGGAACTGCTTGGAGAAATGGTTGATTTCAGGCGTGAGGCAGGAAATGTACCAGGTGACCCAGGAGCATCTTGTTATACCAGATAGCAAAGAAACTATTAAAAGCAATCTGCAGAGGCATCCACTGGCTCAAGCTAGACTAAACTGAGCATCAGTAAGAGTAGCTGCAATGGACTGAAAAATGCCAAGTACGTTTAAATCCATGAGTTCATAATGATTTAAAAACATCACAAAATCCAATAAATCACCTTTGAAGGAGGCGAACAACCATTTATTTTGCAAACTGGTACCTAAAGGTAAGAATCAAGCATTTTTCCTGCCCTTCCTATATAAACTATATCCCTGAGTAAACAACTGGTAAATTAAGGAAAGCTTCTCTGTATAGAAGAGATGATAACATTGGAAATGACCGTTTCATAATGGTATTGAGCATCTATGGGCTGCTAATATCAGAAAGAGAAAATTATGTGTCTTTTGACCCACATACCACCCACCACCTATGAAGTAGTTTTGACAAAAAAAAAAAATCAAACCTGATTCTGATTAAGCTTCTGGATGTAACTATTACTTGATAAGAAACAGGGGGAAGAGAAACATACTTAACTGCACAATAGGAACACAATCAGTACAATCCCAACTTTGGGAAAAGCAGAATAAATAATCCAGTTTCTTCAACAAGTGAACGCAAGGGCCTAAAAAAAAAAAAAAGGAGACATAGATGGGGAATTTATAGATGAAGAGACCTAAAAGACATCATAAAGGCAAAGCTAAACACAGTGTGTAGGGATTTGTACTTGGGTGATGTAGTGCGTGAAATGGTGGCCCCTGCAAAATATGTCCACATCCTACTTCCTGGAACCCGTGATGTTACTTTATTTGAAAAAGGGTCTTTGCAGGTGTAATGAAGGATTTTGAGATGAGGAAATAATCCTGGATCATCCAGTTGGTTGAGCCTTAAATCCAATTACAAGTGTCCTTATAAAGAGTTAGGCAGAGGGAGATTTGACAGAGACAGAAGAGGAGACAATCTGGTCAAGGAAGCAGAGATTAAGCAGCTGTGGCTACAAATTAGGGAATGCTGAAGATAACCAGAAGGTGGAAAAGACTGAATCCACCCTGGAAGACTCCAGAGGGAAAGTAGCCTTACAGGAGCCTTGAATTTGCATTTCTGGCCTCCTAAACTTTGAGAGAATAAATTTGTGTTGCCTGAAGCCACCCAGTTTGTGGAAATTTTTAAATAGCAGACACAGGAAACTAGTAATACAGGTGATACTACCCAGGAGAAGGAAAGTAATCACCACGGTGAGGACAGAGGTTATTCATATGGGTGGGAGGCTGTTTGGGAGGTGCCTATGGGGGGTATCTGAGGTGGTTGGCAGGTCTTCTCTCCTGACATAGATACCAGTTACAAGAGGATTTGCTTTTTAATAACTCATTAAACTACACGTTTGTTTCATGTGCCTTCCTGCATTTGTACTTGACAGTTAAAAAAAAAATCATACCCAAACTAGTAAAGCTCCTATCTCAAACATCTGTCTATGCACAAAATCTTATAATCTCTTCACTGGGAAAGTATGTCGCATTTCCTCAATAAAGAAGGTGTGAGGAGGAAAACGCTACAGAAGAGGACTGCAGAAATACACACTTGGGAAATGACAAATGCCACTTTTATTTACCCACCTGTCCAGGGAAGAACCAGAAACAGAGTTTCTAGATGTATAATGAAAGATATGTTTAGCAAGTATCACTGTCTGGCAGCCTTTGTTAAGTGATCACAGATTACACATACCCAGCAGCCTTATCAATGTTGGTGAATGAAGGTGGTGAGGACTAGGGGGAAGAGCAGAGAACAACTGGCTCATCTCTCCCCTATTAAGTACACAGGGCTGGTGTTTCACACTCCCCAGCAAGAATCTCTGCAGCGCTTGCAGTCATACAGAGGTAGAATCTTGTGCTCTGCTTTAGATTTCAATGGTAAAAGTTGAAATGCTGGCAATCTCCTACGAGACACAACTTGCAGTAACTCTTCCTAAGCCAGCCCAGAACGCCCCTAAATTGCAGCTAATTGGAATCCTAGCAAAATGCTCAACACCACCCCAGTGAAGCCCCAAAGAAAATATTATCAACTCAGAGGGCTAAAGTAAGAGTAAACAGTTTGACTCACAAGTGCAAAATATCATTGGAACGGTATGATAATAATGCCCTTGGGTTATGAGGAGATAGTTCCAGTGATAATAATTTTACGTTCATTGCCACATGAAATTCATGTCATAAATTGCCTTATTTCTTAAATTTTAACACTTTATGTATTCCTGATTCTACTAGGCTACTATATATTGTTCGGTGACACTGTATTTATTACCTTCAATAAAAATTAAAATTCCTGGGGCCAGCCGAGTGGCTCAGTTGGTTAAGAGCGCGAGCTCTAAGCAACAGGGTCGCCGGTTTGATTCCCATATGGGCCATTGAGCTGCCAACAGGTAGCAGGATGGCTCAGCTGGTGACAACACATGCTCCTAATAACAAGGTTGCGGGTTCAACTCCCACATGGGATGGAGGGCTACACTCAACTGCAACTAAGATTGAATATGTCACCTTGAGCTGAGTGGCCACCAGCTGCCATTGGGTGGCCAGATGGTGACTGGAATTGGAGCTGAGCTAGCTGCGCCCTCCACAACTAAGATTGAAGGACAACAACTTGGCTATTCCCCTTCCCCAATTCCCCAATAAAATCTTTAAAAAAAAATTAAAATTCCTTTAATTTCTTGACAACAGAATTAATTTCATATTTAGCCTTTCAATAAATATTGATAAGTTATGTTCTTAATTATTGTGATAATCAATAAAGCTTTAATATCAGTATTGATATTCTGCAATTTCTATAAAAATAATGCTCTTGTCTTACACTGCTCTATTTCTTAGCTGTTCAGCTGTCACTGCTATCGGTAAAAAAACCTATGAAATACTTGATATGAGGAAGTACTTTGGGATTGTCCTATATATATTGACATTTAAAAATAATCAGTCAACAAATTGTAGGAAAATCTGTAAGTTAAACTCAAGAAAGATGAAATATTTCCCATGTTCAGTCTTCCTGTCCATTTCCTAGGAGCAAAAAAATATATATATCCTCCCTGCTGCAAGACCCCCAGCAGACTTCTCATGTCTTAAAGGTTAGAATTGCTTCATCCACATGCCTAAACCAAACACTGATAAGGAAGATAGCAGAGTGATAATTGCCTTAAACTAATTAAGATTCAAGATAACATGTATTCCTAATATACAAACAGATCTGGAGCACTTTCCTGCCAGCAAAGATGGGTTGTAAGGGTAAACAATCTATATCTCTGACACAATTACAGTGATATTTTTTTCTTGCAGTATATTTTGTTTTCTGGCTCTGCAGAATGATCTAATGGTCAATGACACTGTCACCAATTTCTCTCTCTTTTTTCTATGTACTATCTGTCTACCATCCAGTCCTCAGGAGTCCCAGCGACCCATCATGTTTTATTCTTTTTCCTTTTATCAGAACCTCTTCTCAGAAAAAGATAAATTCAACCACATGGAATTGCAATAGTCAGGGTAAGACTTAGTATATTACGATAATATCTGAGGTAGACAGAATAACGGCCCCCTAAAGATGTCCAAGCCCTAATGTCCAGAACCTGTGAATATGTTAAGTTACATGGCAAAGGTTGCAGATGGAATTTAGATTGCCAAAACTGAAACAGAAACCCAACTCAAAACAAAAAAATACCTGCTGGTTCACATAATCAAACTGTGGAAAAGAGGGAAATGGGGCTGTATCAAGGTCTAGAGCCAAGACGTCAATGTGATGCACCCTCTCCCGGTCACTGTGCCTTCTATGTATCAGTTCTCTTCACTCAAACCAGCCTAGTTCCCATAGCAGGAAACTTGGGTCAGCCATATCTCTGGACTGACCACTGTGGCTGGAGATGAGATGCTATGATTGCCCAAGTGTATGTGTCCCTTAGGGAGGTAGGGCATCTGCAGACATGGTCTTTGGGAGAACTAGGTAGAAACCCCTAGCTGCATCTATTGTACTAAATCCTAAGAAATAAAGCTGTATTTATAGAGGTTGACATTTTCAAACTAATAAAACAGGTGTTTTTGGTTGCTTTGTATGGGAAGGGAACTTTGGGAGGAAAGGATTGTCTGGGGAACAGACTTCTACTATTGGCTGATCAGGCATCCAAACTGCATCATATAAAAGGCTATCTCCTTTGCAGGTTGTATTAGTCAGTTTAAGGCTCCATAACAAAAGTACCATAGACTGGGTGGCTTAAACTATAGAAAATTTTCTCACAGCTCTGAAGGCTGGAAGTCTAAGATCAGGGTGCCAGCATGGTCGGGTTCTGGTGAGAGATTTCTGAGTTGCAGGTGGCTGTCTTCTTGATGTGTCCTCACATGGTGTGGGGAGAGAGAGGACGCTCCTGGTGTCTCTGATATGGATATTAATCCTATCAGGATCAGGGCCTTACCCTTATGATCTCATTTAACCTTAACCACTTCCATATGGGCCCTAATTCCAAATATAGTGACAACGGGGGTAAGGGCTTCAACCTATGAATTTGGGAGGACACAAGATTTCAGTCCTTAACACAACATACATTTACATGAATGTGAAAACAAAGACTAATGTAATGTACCTTTAAGCAAGTACCATAGATGTTGATCCTTTTTCAGTTGAAGCTAAAAACTAAAAATAAAACTTGTGAGAAACAGCAGCTTATAAAATTTGGATACTTAAGAGTCCTCTCAATTAAGTCATGCTTAAAATAATCTCCACAATTTTAATTATTTCATAAAATAGTGTTTGCCTTTCCAAAATGGTTGCATTCAATTACAGTAAAATATTTTTCATTTATACTACAGTGGTTTGGAACTTGGGATAATTATGACAGAAATGTTTACCTTCCTTAATCCTTTCTTTTGTGCACAAACAGCAAAAAATAATTTTACAGAAAATAGGAGCTGCAAATTAAACATCTCAGATCACAAACTAGTTTCAAGATCCTTAAAGCACCTCCAGAATGCTTGTCTGTAAAAATAATCTATACTATCATCCTTCAGAAAAAGAACGAGTACACTGGATATAGAAACAAAATGCTAGACCCTGAGAATGCTAAGAATAGGGTGTGATCCATGATCTCAAAACCAGCAGAGACTTACTATGCACACATAAATGATTACTTCTTTAAGTGTGATAATGGGAGTTTACTATGGCTGAAGCAGTCAAGAAAGAATTCCCATAGGCTGGACTTGAGTCAAAATTTTATAGGACCTACATAAGCTAAAAGGAGGGGAAGGTGAATGCAACTGTTCTCATCTATTCCATAAAACAGATCTCTAAAGTACGACTGGACAACATATTATTGGTCCAGCATTAATTGCTAAATGTTCTTAAGAGCAATAGTGTGTAATTAATTATAGATTGAAATAGTCTATAATTCAATTATTTTACTAATTCAGACTATCCTTCAACTCGACTGGCCCAAATCAAACAGTTTAAACAACATATACAGTGATTTATTTATTTTTATTGAAAATACAAAGTAGTATTAAAGAGAACCATTCAAATAAATTAAAAATCATTCCATAGTCCCCTACACTACACAATAAATTTCAGTTTTGCACATTACCTTCCACATGCATAAAGATTTTACAAAGTCACAAAATCATAGTGTGCATAGTATTTTATATTGTGCTTATTTTACCTACATATCACAGACACGTCCATGTTTCTCCAGTCTTCCCAGCAATTACTTTAATGGTAGTATGATACTTTACTATTTTTATTAGCCCACTTTCTTCTTTGACATGTAGATTATTTCCAATTTTATGGTATTATAAGTAATACAGACATAAATCTCCTTGTGCATTTACCTTTTTTGTTTGTTTTGTTTCTATATTATTCTTTAGGTTACAAATCTAGGAGTAGAATTTATGAGCAAAGATATGGTCATTTTTATGGCTCTTTTTAATGTAGTATCATGTTGCAATCCCAAAGGGTTGTATCTATTAAAATGCCATCTGAAATTAATGCATTAAACAGTTTCTTTCTAAAATTACAAAAATAAAATCAGAGGCATTAGGTAATTTTAAACTTCTGTATTTAAAGTTAAAGATAATTACAGTCTCTTTACAAAAAATGAAGAGTGCGGCTAGATGGTCTAACAGATTACTAGAAGTTTAGATAAGTTAACTTAAGCAATGCTTTTCAACTTTTCTAAAGTTATGGCACGCATGGACAAAGTTATGGAAAATGGACAAAACTGTTCAGGCCCAGAAGCTCCGGCCACCCAGGCCACCTCTGGCTGCCCCAAGGGTTATGAGGGTCCATATCGAGGCACATCTGTGACCCAAAGTGCCAGTGTGCTTGGGTTGGGAAGCTCTAATTGAGGCGAGGTTAAGTGACTCAATCCAAGTTACAAAATCTAGTGAGTGGCAGGGCTGGGAAATGAATGCAAATTTCTTCTCAACAAGGTTTTCTTCTACTATATCACAATTTGCTCTACATGCTTTCTGGCTCTAAAGTTCAATTTTATATGCAGACATGTCTATACTTAAGAATAAAGAAGATTTTCTAACATGCTTAAACTAAAGATACCTAACCGAGTAATTCACATCAAAGCTGAAAATTAAAAATAGCTTTTAGCATCAACAAATATCTGACTATTTCTCTGCAATTTTTCAGATTTGCCATTCTTTTCAATTTAGTTTGTTAATTCTGAGTAGTAGTGACCTTTTGCACAGTATCTTGTGTATCTCTGGTAGTCAGTAAATAAAGAATAATAGCAATAAATTATACATACAACAAAGGAAACAAAGCCTTTTTTTTTAAAGTGTTGATTTTGTAGAGGTAGAGAAGATTCCATTCCCTCCTTAAATTTCAAATACCCAGTGTTCATGCTACCAGGAGAAGAAACTCACTACAAAGGCATTTCACCTTCTACCACATGTTCAACATTCCACATAATCTTTGAAAAGCAGAGATTATAGGTGTTAACCCCACTGATTCAACCGTATATATACCTAAGAGTTTTCTTGACCATTAATCACTGGGTTGGGGTGTAGAGTGGGGGTTAGGAATGAGAATTTACCCATTATGTATCAGGCCACAAGAACAAGCAAGATACTCCAAGCCCTGAATTTTTTTACTATACCCCAAAACAGTGATTACTCAGTCATTTCTATGGATTCAATCAGACATTATATACACAAACACATCCGTGGGACCGCATGGCACTTGGAAGATTACCCACTATTTCCCACTTATTGAGATCTGGATCATATTTTTCAATGCTCTGAAGATATGTTCCCTTTGAGTAGGAATATCCCCCAGTGACATAAATACATCCGTTCATGATGACGGCACCACACTCCATCCTCCGTTCCATCATGGGAGCTATCTCTCTCCATTCATTCTGTTCAGGGTCATAACATTCCGTGATTGTAGTTTGTCCACCAACTAGATAGAGCTTACTTTCAAATGGAACTGAACACAATCCATATTCTATTAAAAAGAAAAAAAGCAGATTTTATTAGGATAACAAACAAAAGAGATACCTTAGGGTGGTGATGTAATAATCCTTTACAATTCAGCATACAAAAATAGAGTAGCCATGACACTCTGATTCCAGCTCACAATGCTGAAACACTGAGCCTTCAGGTCCATTCCCTCTCACCTGATTCAGATGCGCTGCCCCTGCCATTCTCTTAGGTCATCATTAAGCTACCTTTACAGGATGCCAGGGAGGAACTCATCCTCAGACAGCCCTTCTGAGGATTTCCCAGCACAGACATCTTTTATTCTACAGCTATGTGTATAAGATGGTAGCAGTGGAGTCCCTGTGACATGAACACATTCTAGGTAACTGGTGTAGGTTCCTTCGGGTCCTAGCAGCTATCTCTCTAACAAGTAGCAGGCAATCTGGAGTGTCTGTTGCCACAAGTGCCACACGGATTACCTTGCTTGCCTCTCTCATACTGCTGGTCAAGTTAAGGACACAGGAAGTTAGAAAAACACAGAGCCAGACTAGTGGGGAACTACAGTCTATCAGCTTAAGAAGCTATGAACAGTGCTCAGAGGCAGAGGACTGACTGCTGTGTGAGGTCTGGGTCCTGGGGATGGGAGTCTGCCTCTAGGGGGTCAGCCTTCCAGGCTGTTTTAATCTTTCTCATTTTATTTATCTCCCCCATACATCCAGATCTGCTGGCTCTTCAAAGCACCAAGATCTTCTGCAACTTCACTTCCTTTTCCTTCTTGCCAGGGCTGTGACTAGGGTGAGGCAAGTGAGGTGCATAGACTATAAAACATAAGGAGGCTCTCACTGTATGAGTGACTCCTTTAATTTTGTGCCTCAAGTGACTCACTTGCCTTACCCTTGTCCCAGCCCAGTGTTTGCTCCACCCCCCATTTCTAACATCGCTATTAGCCTGTGAGTTCCTTCTCTGGGAATATCAACCACAAGATTACATTTATGAGGTGTGATCAAACAACACGGTGAATGTTTAAATAAAAAAAATTATTATAGTAAAAGACACATTGCCATGAATCCCCCTCAAAAAACTCCCCTTCACTTTGGACACACTTATTCCATTGTTCTTGCCACTTTCTGAAGCAGCTCTGGAAGTCCTCTTTTGAGAGTGTCTTTAGTTGTGCCGTTGTGGCTGCCTTGATGTCCTGAACTGATTCAAAACATTTACCTTTCATGGTTAATTTCACTTTGGGGAAGAGCCAGAAGTCTCATGGTGCCAGATCTGGTGAATAAGGTGGATGAGGACACACTGTAATGTTTTTATTTGACAGAAATTGCCCTATACCAGAAGTGATGTGTGATACGGAGCCTTGTCATGATGGAGGATGATTTAAGCTACACTATAAAATACACCTTCCCTCAACCATAGCTCACGCCTGACTGGCTGCACCGAACAAGTTGAAACTTGTCACACACTGTTACTAAGGTTCAACGCTCCACTTTCCATATTGAAGATCCCTGCCTTTCCGTTGGATGGCACTTGGCAGCAGCATTCACCATATTTTTTTATCACACCGGAAAGGTTCCGTGTCACACATCACTTCTGGTATAGGGCAATTTCTGTCAAATAAAAACAGTACGGTGTGTCCTCATCTACCTTATTCACCAGATCTGGCACGGTGCGACTTCTGGCTCTTCCCCAAAGTCAAACTGACCATAAAAGGTAAATATTTTAAATTTATTCAGGATATTGAGGCAGCCAGAACAGCACAACTAAAGACACACACAAGGGCTGATGGGGTGGCTCAATGGGTTACAGCGTGAGCTCTGAGCAACAGGGTCGTCGGTTCGATTCCCACATGGGCCAGTGAGCTGCGCCCCAGCTGAGCTGCCAACAGACAGCGGGATGGCTTAGTTTGTTAGAGTGCGTGCTCTTAACAACAAGGCTGCTGGTTCGATTCCTGCACGGGATGGTGGGCTGCGCCCCCTCCCCCTCAACTAAAGTGGTGACTGGACTTGGTGCTGAGCTCTGCCCTCCACAACTACAACTTGACTTGGAGCTGATGGGTCCTGGAAAAACACAATATTCCCTTCCCCAATTCCCCAACACTGTTCCCTTCCCCAATTCCCCAATAAAAACGCAAAGAGGACTTCCAGAAGTGACAAGAACGATGGGATAAGTGTGTTTGAAGAGAAGGGGAGTACTTTGAGGGGGATTAATGGCAATGAGTCTTTTACTGTTAATACATTTTTAAAATTTAAACATTCACTGTATTTTTCTATCACACCTTGTAAATACTTCTAGCTGCAGACCTGAAGGAAGAGCAAGATTTGTCAGTTGCACTAATATTACAGCAAATAAATGAAGATTTATTTCTTCATTTATTTGCCATTTTCTGCCATTACTGAGCTGTTCCTTCTGCCTGGACATTTCTTCTTTGCCCAGATCTTTGTACAGCTGCCTCCTTCTTGTCATTCAGGTCTCATTCTACTGTTATCTCCGGTGAGAGACCTTCCTTTCTTTTTTTTTAAGATTTTATAGGGGAATTGGGGAAGGGGACCAGCCAAGTTGTTGTCCTTCAGTCTTAGTTGTGGAGGGTGCAGCTAGCTCAGCTCCAAGTCCAGTCACCATCTGGCCACCCGTTGGCAGCTCACGGATGCTCAGCTCAAGGTGCCATGTTCAATCTTAGTTCCGGGTGGGCATAGCCCACCATCCCATGTGGGAGTCGAACTGGAAACCCTGTTGCTAAGAGCACACACTCTAACCACTGAGACATCTGGCCATCCATCAGTGCCGTGTTTCAATCTTAGTTGCAGTTGGCCATAGCCCACCATCTCATGTGGGAGTCGACCCGCTACCTTGTTGTTAGGAGCATGTGCTCTCACCAGCTGAGCCATCCTGCCGCCTATTGGCAGTTCAGTGGCAGCTCAGCTCCGACTCAGCTCACTGGCCCATGTGGGAATTGGACCAGCGACCCTGTTGCTCAGAGCTTGTGCTCTTAACCAACTGAGCCACTTGGCCGGCCCCTGAGGGGCCTTCCTTGACCATCCAACCTGAAGTGGTCATTCAGGCATCTTTGCCACATCACCCTATTTTAATTCTCTCCACTTCTCATTATCTGGTAAGTTTCTTATTTACTGTCTTGCTCTCCCCTCCAACAGTGCAGGACTGTGTCCTGCCTACTGCTACACTCCCAACTGAAGAATGGCAAATATCTGGCACCTTGTAAGGACTCAATAAATATTTGTTGGAACAATAAATGAATGTACCCTCTATGCCCAAATATGTGCTCCCATCATTTTATGGAGTAAAAGCTTGTAAGCCCCTCTTTAAAAGGAGAAATGCGATTTCCCCTTTCATAATGGAAGACAAATTTTTATCAGTAAAGCTCTTGCTATTTAGCTTTTGAATGCTAAGGAAAAGTCTCAGAAGATGGCATGTTTGCTTTGAGTCGATTTACTGTTGTTCTCAAGTTTCTGATATCCAGGAAAATAAGATTTCTCCCACCTCTGAAAAACCCATTTGCTACTTTCCAGTTATGTACATGTAGAATTTTGAATAGGATTTAGTTGATTTTAATACTTGTGAAACATTATTTATATAAATTATATGAATCATTCCCTCAAGTGGTTATTGTGAAAACTAATGATCCAAAAATTTTATCGGTTGATGTGATTTGACAATGAGCTTACTAGGCTTTTCTTAAATTATTCAAAATTTACCAAAAAATCCTCAATTTGTAATTCTTATGTTAAGAGAGGTATCTCAATCTTCCTATAGCACTAAAAATGTTTAAAATAAAGTGATTCCTGATAGTTTTTCCCCTTATCCAAATACAACATAATATTATTGTTTGCTGATGGAAACTTTTTCTTCCTCAGCTGTAACTGCCTTTTTTCTTGTTGGTCACTCTATGAAGTTACTGAGTTCAAGGGATTGTGTCTGGTTTAGTGAGCTCCTAACACCATACATAGCATGTAGGAAGCACTGAGCAGATAACCGTTGGAGAAATGAATGAACAATTTTAAACCAAGCATGGGAATGGCACCATCTGTCATGGCTCAGTTTACATGGAAATATCCCCTATAAATACATGACAGTCTGTATTCAGTGTTACAGGAGTGATATGAACAAAGCCACGCAGGGATTCAGAGCCAGCCACAATATTATCAAGTATTCAATATCCACTGAGGTGATTTAAAATTTTTTTTCTAAAGATTTTTGTCATTGAAGAGACCTGTAAAGCTTATCGAACCTAGCTTCTTTATTTTACTGGAAAGTAAGATCCAAGACCTTAAGCTACTGCCCAAGATTAGGTAAGTAAATAAATAGGAGAGCCAGGAAAGAGCTCTCTCCGCACTTGACACAGCTTTCCACAGGTTTTTCTCCTTAATCACTTACTGCTGCTTCTCTGTTCTTCATGCATTCTTTTTCCTCAGCTTATCCCTTAAGTCATGCTATCTCCCAAGATTCTGCCCATAGCTGTACTGTTGGTCCCACCCATTGAAGACATCTTATTCGTCCCCACACCCACAGCCATCATCTCCAAGCAAACAACTCCCAGATCTCTATATTTAGCTGCACTCTTCCTCCTGAGCTGCAGACCAACTGCTGGACAGCTCTTCTGGGTTATCCAATTAGTTTTTCACATTTAAATACAAAACTGAGCTCATCATCTCTCCTCTTCTCCCTTCCTACTGGCTGCTCTTTCAATGCTCCCCATCCTCCCAGTCTACCAGCCAGAGACCCTGGAATAACTGTCCACTTTTTCTCTCCCTCATCTCCTATATCCAATCAGTCAAGGTTACAATCGCTATCAATTCACTCAATGATGAATCTATAACATTCCTCACATCTGCTCGTGTTCCACTCCTACCACTTCAGGCTTTCAGCATTTCCCACCTGGTTTATTACCTCCAGTTTTAGCAGATCTTCCTGCCATCTGTTTTTCTCTGAATCTATTCTAAAAGGAGTGCTCTTCTTAAAACTAGAACTGATCACACACAGTTCTCTTGCTCTGAAACCTTTGACAATTCTTCATTTTTTAAAATTCTTCTGCCTGCCATTGAAAACCTTCCATGATATACTCCTCAACTGAACTCTCCCATCCTATCTCTCATTCTACCCTCTCACATCTCATGCAGACATACCTACTCCCAGGTACTGGAATAAATCTGGAACTTTCCCTTCTGCCTTCCTTTATTGACTTTCTGCCAGAAAACCTTTCCTCAAAAACTACCTTTCTTAATTGCAGCCATTCTTTAAAAAGGCCCAAATCATAACAACCTACTCCTGGAAGCTTCTAACATTGCTAGATTCCCCTTAATCAGACTCAAAATCTCTCTATCCTCAAATTCAATAGCACTTATTTATAAGTGCTACTGTATTCCACTTAGGAATGTATATTTGCTACTAGACTCTGAGTTCCTGTGGCAGTAGAGACTAGCCCTTAATCATCTTTGTATCGTATATAATAACTAGAATATCTTTCCCAAAATAAGGTCTCAATAAATGTTATCTTGAATTTAATGGAATTGTAGTCCCCTGTTTTTCAACTTTACAAAGATACTGCCTTTAAAGGCATTAAGGAAAAAAGATAACATTTATATTACGTACTAAAAACAATTGTCATTTCTTTGCAATTATATATATCTATAAGGTAGATAGACTCAAGACTGATGTTTTGTGTTCCTCAAAAGGTGCTTCTAAAATGCCTAAGAAGCACACCTTGCTATAATTCAGAGGATGTAGATCCAAAATGCCTCTAAGGGCTAAGGAGATAACAGAATAGCTGAATGAAGCAGGCTAGGGCTAAGAAAGCACTCCCCCCCACCTACGCACACACACCAGGTCTGTGATATGGTGAGAGTGGGCGAGACGGTGGTGAAAAGGAGCATACAAGCCTCATCTAAAGGAAACAGCTACAGGGATTGCTGTCAGGATGGAATATGGTCTGAGGTTGCCAGTGCTTCTAATTTTTCTGAAATCCAGAAATCATTAATTTTATTTGAAATCTCCTGAATTTTAAATATTAGTAGTAACAAACCAGTTAAAAATATTTTAAACACTGTGAGAGCCAAAGAGAATATACCAATGCTAAAAAATATTACTTCAGGAAAAAGTCCAATGTAAATCAAAACTTTATAAATAGAATTATAAGTTCCCACTGATTTATACTGTAATTTAATATTTATTTCTGATTGATTTTTCAATTTGCCATGGCTTTTCATACTGTGTTTGAAGTCTCACTGCCTTTTAGACTCTCAAGCAAGCAGTTAATAAGTTATATGCAACTTAAATATGCGATGGGATACTTATTTTTTTAAAAACACCTTTATGAAATATATATTAAATTTGTAATGTAAATAACTGCCCTATAATTTGCTAATCTGACTTTTTATACATTGGATTTTCTTTGTAAAGGTAACTCAGAGTAATATCTAACTCATGGTTAACATAAGGATCAAATGATGTAACAGTGTAGTTACTAAGTGCATGATGCTCCTAGCCAGACTACCTGGATTTGAACCTCATCTCTAAGAAGCACTAGCTGGCTGACCTTGGTCAATTTATTTACTCTCTGTGTGCCTTAGATAATAGAGGTGATAAATGAGTGGCACCTTGCTCATAGGATTGCTGTGAGGTTTAAATAGATTACTATATGAAAAATTATCAGACTAGTTAGTGCCTGACACATACTTATTGAACAAATGTTAGCTACTATTCAGTGTGACCTTTATTATTTTTCCTTTTAACTTCACTGGTCATAACAGAAAGTTGTGGGGAGTCTGGGAGAATACATCCGGGCTACTAGGAGACAGAAGCCATCCATTCCATGATATCTTCCGAGCCAGGACAGCCGCAGCTAAAGTCTCTTCTTATGTAAAGCCCATGGCATATGGAGATGCAGCACCAGATTCGGGTGTGCTCTACCTAAGCTGAGAGAGGACGTTTCTGAGGTATGCTTGTTAGCAGCTACACTGGTCAAAAGCTGAAGGGCCTGCTTCCTTAGTGAGAGGCAGATTGCTTAGTGGTTATAGCACAGTTTATGCAATTGGACCTCCTGGACTGAATCTTGGTCCACCTGTGTGACCTTCCAAGCTGCATGACCTTGGCAAGGTTACTTATCCTTTCTAAGCCTCCATTTCCAAATATGTAAAACAGGGGTAGACAATACCTACTCACAGGGTTGCAGTTAGAATTTAAGGTACTATTACATGCAAAGTGCTGAGTCAACACCTGACCTATGAAAAGTGCTCAAGAAGGTTAGCTGTTACTATTACTCTCAGATGGCTCAAGCTTGTGAATTTCAATTATGCTCTCCAGTAACCCACTTGGAAGCCTGACGCTGTATGGAAAAGGACTCAAAGTAGTATGGTGATGGTGGTATGAATCTTTCCTAATGAGGAAAACTGAAACATACGGCATTACTGTAACAGGCTATAGCTTATGTTTCCCCCGAGCGCTTCACAAAGAGACAAGTTAAAGAAACAAGACACCAGAGAAGGCAGGACACTCCTTGTGGGCAGACAACACGTCCCCTTTATGACTGTTAAACTGAGGCCAACATGAGGCTCTGCACACTGTAGGAGTGAGTGCTTAACAGTTATTGAAACCCAGAAAGACCATGCCTGTAAAAGGAGAAACCACTTCCTGCTGAACTGAATCAACAGGTGCCCTTCCCAACTATGTGAAGACTAGTGCTTTTTAACTGCCTATAAAAATTGCGTTTTATATAATACATATAAATGAAAGAAAGCACATAAGAAAGGAATAGGAAACCAAAAAAAAAGCATCTAAGTGAAAAAAACTAAAACAAAAACTACTACTTTTAACTACATAGCCTTAATATATATGTAGTGTAAAGACATGAGGGAAAGTATTTAAAGACACGATCTAATCTGAACAATCTAAATGGTGACTATCGTTACATGGAAATATGAGTATCTTGAGCCTTTTAATTACCCCCATGTATAGTCTACTATAAATTTAGCATTTTCTGTTTCCAGCCCATTTTTCGCTATCACTTATACTGATAAGCTGTATCACAACATGTTCTACTGACAGTATTTTGTTACCTGGATGTGGACTGGAGGTGATGAGGCTCCATTCGTTGATGTCTGAATTATAGCTCTGGACCTTGTCATAGGTGCAGCTTCCTCTGTAGCCGCAGTGTCCACCAATGACGTAGATAACCTCATGTAAGACACAGGCAGTAGCGTTTCCCACGCCTGTGTTAATTAAAATCACATTTTCAGACTGAGCTTTCATTCTGTTTTACAATGAATATCATATTGTTTTTGTTATTATTCACATAGGGCATTGTGCTACGTACTCTGAGGGACTGAAGAAGAAAAAAGAAAAGCTCCTTGCACTCTTTTAAAAGAGGGTGAGACATTTACAAACATAATTACAACACAGGGTACAGAACTACTGTGGATGTTCAGAGCAGAGAGACATTGCTTTTGACTAGGGAAATCATAGCAGGAGGTGGCAAAATTTGACCTGGGCCATAGTGGCGTAGGAATTTGGCAGGCAGAGGTTAAGGAAGTCATCCTAAGTGAGGGCAAGGCAAGTGCAAACCCTTATTGGGCAATGTCAACTAGCAGTTTTGATTCTGGCATCCTGGAAAGGAAGGTGGCACACCTGGGGTTGTCCTGTCGGAATTAAAATTGGCATGGTAAGTTGGAGCTGCATGACAAAGAATCCTGATGCCCAACTAAGAAATCTGGACTTAATTCAGCAGGATTTTAAAGCCCTTTTTTAAACAAAGGAAGGGAGGGATTACAAAGGTAGAAAGGTAGGATTGGTCCAAGTGCAATGTGTTGAGGATCTGAGTTAGAAGGGACCTTGAGTGTAGAGGGAAAGGCAAGGAGACAGAGACACAGGTAAAACAGATACGCCTTGATAACTGACTGAGTTAGACACAAATGACACGCATTATGAAATCTTGAGCTGCAAAACAGGGAAATGCTGATGCCACAGAAAAATACAGAGGAGGAGAAAATGGTTTCAGTAGGGGAACAAGAAGAGAGAAAGAAAAATGATGAGGTTCCTTTTAGTTGAAATGTTGGCTCAGTCTTTCAACCAACTTTTACTTAGCACTGTTACATGCTGGGGTGCAGTTCAATCTCCTTGTTCATCTCTAAAACAAAAGTGAGTTTATAAGCAGGGCAGTTATGATGAGGGGGAAAAAATGTTAGGAATACCTAAACAGCCAACTATTTATGTCTTCTCTGTATCTTCCTGAACCAAAAAAGGAAATGAATTTGAAATCTGACTACCCAATTTAAGTTCTCATTACCAGGGAAAACTGCTAATTCACTTCAAGACTACAAAATAAAACAAATTGGGAAAATGTTATTCTTTCTACAGAAAAATGTGAAACTAAAAGTTCAGCATGAGTCTGAGCATCAGAACCAGTACGAGCCCAAACTACATAATTGACAAAACATTATCCTTCCCTGGGTTGATTAGCTATAACCAGGAATCAACCGTCAAGACGAAAGCATAAAATACTGGAGTTTCAGACCCAGCTGATAGGTGGGCGAGGACTTTGGCATATGAGGGTCTCCTATTCCACTCAAGGCTGAGTCAAGTACACATATGGGTTTCTTTCATGGTGCATACACCATTGCAGCATTTTGTCTTTAGCAAGCACTGTTTCAAATAATTTAACGAAATTTCACTAAAGTAATACATTTCCATCCTCAAAGAAATATACTGTAAAACTACAAAACCATTGAAACTTATCATTAAGAAACAGAGGCACAAATGTATCCAGGTTTGCAATAGTTGCTAAAATGTTTGCAATGTCCTTGTTTCTTCTGTGGAAGAGGTGTCAGACAGGACATTCAGAACCACCTTGGAGAGGGGACCTGGAATCCGTAAGTGGGAGTCAGCCATGCTCAGGCAATCAAAAATCAGAGCAGCAATAACAATGGGCTTTAAGCCACCTTCTCCCACCCACCCAACCACTGCTGAATCCTTGGGCATGTAGGACAGCGGTCATTATTTAATATGAAAGATACTTCCGCCCTATCAGAGCTGACAGGTTCTATAATGATATTCATGACAACAATGCCTACCACTTACTGAGTGTCACTCTGTGCTAGACACTGTTCTAAGCGCTTCATGTGCATAAATTCATCTCATTCTCTCAAAACCCTAAGCTCCATAATGTTGTCACCACCATTATTCAGATGGCAAAACTGGGGCACAGAGAGATGAAATAATTTGCCCAAGCTCACCAGCAAGTAAGTGGAAGTCGGGATTTGGACCCTGGCAGTTGGGCTTCAGAAGCAGTGTGTGTGCCTGATCACACAAGACCATTTTGTTTCTCAGGCTTCCTGCTTGTCATCCAAGGATCACACCAGGTCAGATTCCCAGACCAGGTCAGATTCCCACACCCTCCCTAGTGTTAAAAAAGAAACAGAAAGGCCTGGGAAGAAACATTTGGGATAAAATGACACAAATTTGGTAACAACCTACCAGTTGTTTCTGTGCAACTCCCCAGCACCAATGAATACATGTAATTAAATACGATTCCGGTTTAACTTTTTTCCCAGTGGGAGGGAAGGAAAGCAAGGCTAATCTAGTGCCAAACAGCAGAAAACACAGTGTTCATGAGACAAATATTGAGATGCAATAATGTGCCTGGCTCTGTGGGCCACATTGGGAGGTTACGGAATCTGCCCCTCTCTTTTACTCTATGAGATACGATTGAATAAAAAAAGCAGAGGCTATTTGTCTCTAGTTTTTGGGAGAATGTAATTCATTACACCCTGCAGGGACCAAACCTTTCAAGGATTTAATGAAAGACTTTTTAAAAGAGAAGTGATCAAGTGATGAGAGGAAAAAGCAGAATATTTAAAAGCATAATAAAAAAGCGTTGTTTCCAGAGCAAGCCAAAATAAATAAACAAACACAAATAAAACTACACAGCTTTCTCTATTTAGCCTTTGACTTAGATATAAATTCTTAAGACTCAAAGCAAGATCTAGGCTCAAAATAAGCTGTAGAGTAAGTAGAATGAATTATACTGCTTTCTAATATAAATGATATATATTTTCTAGCCTGAGTAGTGTACTGTAAGCACATAACTCAAACACGTTTGGGACTGCTATATTATGCTTTTACTTGGAACACGTTGTACACCATTACTTGTATAATCTACTATAGTTCCTAGATAGCATTCCAAAGTGATAAACTCTTTTAAAAGTTATTTGCAAGAGACACAGACCAATGGTCCAACCTCAAACACCTAAAAAATACAGAATAAACATAATCTGCACTTACCTTTAATCATGTTGGCAATAGGTATCCATTTCTCTTTTAGTGGATCATAGAACTCAGCCTCTTCTGCTGGAGCCCCTTTTCTGTAACCACCTAAAGCATACACACAGCCACCTAAGGTGACTGCACAGTGGTAATACCTGGCATTGAGCATTGGCAAACCTTCTGTCCATTCATCACTTTCACTATTATAGATCCACACTGTGTCAAGAGCTTCTATGTTATCCGTCCTGTAACCTCCAGTTACATAAATGTTGGGTCCCAAACATGTAACACCATAGCTCTCTCGAGTATAATCTGGTATTTCTGCTCCCTGAATCCAAACATTTGTCAAAGGGTCCCATATGTGAACCTCTGATAAAGGATGCCAGTAATAGCCTCCAATGATATACATTGTGGCTGTGGACCTCTGGGAAATCTCTTTGTGCATGGGATTCAAAGCATTGTATATTAGAGATCGTATCTTATTTTCAGTTAGTAGGCAGCTTCTTTGAAGGCCTAAAGCTGTTTTTAAATACACTGGATCTATATCTATGTTGATATAGCTTAGTAGATTATACAGGCATTCAATTCGATTTTCTACATCATGAGCAGTCCACTTAATAACTGGCTCTATGATGGCTTCTTCTTTCCAAACACTGAGATTCTTTCTGGACAAGATAAAGAGAAACTTTTCAAGACTGATTTCCAGAAATTCTTCTTGTTGCCATACTTCCTTAAACCTTGAACACAGAATTCTTCGAGATTCCTTCTCTAATTCTGGACACACGTGGAATTCTGCAAAGGCGTGCATTCCAATACAATTATCAACGTCCAGGTGCCTTACCAAAAACTGCTCACAAGCTTTCTTTACTGAAAGGAACTGTAGCAGATCCGCTGCTTCAAGTAGGCTTTGAACATTTCTTTTAGTTATTTCAATTTGGGAGGTGTATGCATAATTTACAAGGCCTTCCAAAATATCATGGTGGATGCCAGAGATTTTTATTTTATTTTTAAATTTTTCTTTCATGTCGGCTGTGAACATTGCCTTAAAGTAATTGCTGCAAGCAGCTAAAACAGCTCGGTGACAATGGAAGATTATGCCTGAAGGGCACTGAAGGGTAATATCAGTAAATAATCCATCCAAGTAAAATGTTCTGAATGCATCCAGAAAATCCACTGGATGCGCTGAATCCTTGAAAAGGTAAATGTAATCTTCTTGTCCTTTTAGAGCCATAGCTGCAATAAATATGAAACAATAAACGTGTTTTCCATTTTGCATGTTACCTCAAATAATCAATGCTAAGTATTCCAATATTATCATGATTGATTGGTATCAAATATACTCCCAAACTAGACCAAATTCAACATTCTAAGTAACAAATGCAAAATGTGGATGGGCTATTTCGTAACTATATGATGGTCAACTTAAATTCAGGGTAGCTCCGAACCTGAAATGAAGCCCCCGGATTTTTCAGTATCCTTTCTAGAAGAAACACTGATTTGCTACCCAGTCTCCACAGTCGACCCCGAGCTGCCGGTCCTACAGACATCGCACACTTGGCAAACCAAGCGTCCAGGGGTCACCCCACCGGAGGCCGGACCTTGGCCGTCTCGGTTCGGCCCCAATTCAAGTCGCTTCGAGATGCTGAGAGCAATGATCGAAATATAATGAGACCAGAAGAAATCTCAGAAATCTTGTGAGAAATCAGTCGAAGGCAGGCGATAAAGGAGAGCGGCGCGGCCGCGGCCCCTTCATCCCCGCGCCCCGTCCGCCGCGGAGCCGCAGGGGTTTCCGCACGCCTAGCGCCCGGGCCCGGGGCCCGCGTTCCCGCCCGCAGACCGCCCCGCCGCGGGGCCCGATGCGGGGACGCGACTCGAGGGCGCCGCGCGCCGCCCGCCGGGCCCGGTGCCCGCGTCCCTCGGCTGCGGGACGCCGCACAGGTGTGGGGAGGACGCCGCGGGCGGCCCCGCGCTCGGCCCAGCCCGGCGCCTGCGCGGCCATTGTCTGCTCCTCTGCCGCGGGCGGGCTCGGGAGACGGCGTGGCCTCGCTCTCCCGCGCCCGGTCCCGCTCGCTTCCCGCCCGCTGGCCTTGGGCGGCAGGTTCGCACCGCACCTACCTCCAGCGACGGCTCCGGGACTCGGTGCTGGCCCCCGGGCTAGCGGCGAGCGGGGGTGGGGGCGGGAGCGGGGGCGCCTCCGGACCCTCTGACCATCTTTGGAAGAGGCGCGGCGCAGGCTGCCTCCTAGTGCAGCTCCAGCCCACAAGCGGTTCCTATTTTGGTGCCTCGGCTGCTCCCCGCCTCCATCTGAACAGCCCCCCGTGCGGCCTGGACGCGGGGCCACTGGCGGGAATTCCGGGGCGGCGGAGCCCCGCTGCGGGCAGGAGCGGGGCGGGCTGGCGCGCGGCTGCAGCCGGAGCCCCCTGGCGCTTCCCCCCGCAGCAGGTGGGACGGTTTCCCGGAGGAGACCGCCGCGCCACTCGCTTTCCCCCCCACCCCCCGGGGTCTGTCTCTCACACACACACACACCCGAGCATTTTCTCTCAAACTCTGTAAGTCCTGAATTAAGAGCCCATAGTGGGGGCTGGGAAGGGGCGGCCCTTTACCCTTCCTTCATTAGGTCTAACCAGGCCCGGCCGGGGAAAGTGGAGAAAATGCAGCGAGCCTAAAGGTCGGGGCTTGATGCTGTCTTTAAAATGCCAGAAGTAGCGGCCGCTTTCCCACGAACGCCATCCCGCCCCCAGCAGAACACTCAGGAGGGAGCCCCTGGGGTTGATTTGCACACCACGGGTTAACCTAGAAGCTTTGAGAAAAACTGGGAGCAGCCAGGGTCAAGGATTCAGGTTACCGTATTTAGAGCCGAGTAGCTGGAAGGCGCAGCCTCCAGGCTTTCCTCCCGACAACAGCCAGTCCAATCACATAAAGGTGTCCATGTGCTACACCAGAAAGTTCATGTTCTTGTTCCAACAAAAGCCAATATAAAATATTTTCATTCATTTATTTATTTGTAAGACTACTGATTGCTTGATAGGACTTGACACTGGTAATAGAGTGGTGAAAGATGGCCCGTGGCTCTCATGAAGTTTAGAGTCTAGCCGCCTTAAGAGAGGGAGGAGACCAGGATGAAAGGACCACCAGAGGCCCAGTGTGTTTCTCAGAGTGTGGTCTGAAAGACAGAATATACAAATGGACAATGGCTGGACTGGAAATGACAACAGAACTCTGAACTACATAAGCAGCCCAGGAAACCAACCCACAACCTCTGCAGGAATTGGACCAGAACAGGACTGGTCAAGACTTCCAACTTCCATATTTTCACCCTTACCGCCAACTCAGGACCAACCAGAGAAAGCCAAATATGCTTGCTGGACCAACCAATAAAATACCCACTGCCTCTAGTAGCGGCTCCAGCTTTCCCAGGCCAATCAGAGCAGACCTGAGACCTTCCCCTTTTTATCACTTTTATGTAAAGCTTACCTACTCCCCTACCCGCCTTGGAGCTTGTGCTAAAGGCAAAGTGATGATGGTTGACTCTGTTACAGCAAGATCTGCATAAATAGCACTTGTTCTCATTTGGGTGGTTTTAGTTTAATTCCACATGTCAGACTATCTCAATTCAATTATGTGGGATACTGGTTATGCAGCACCGACAATCACTACCACCGCCCCACCCAGACTTCTCTGGGGTGAAGACCTAGGAATCTGCATTCTAATCAAGGCTATCAGGTGATTTTTTTGCACAGTTAGAAGAATGTATGTTGGACCCAAAATAGAAGAAAAAAGAAAGGCTTAATATTCAACATCCGGTAAACAGTTTAGTAAATAAGGAAAGTAAATGAAATTTAGTTTCAGGCTTAAGGTTCATTTCTGCCATTATTTCACATGTAACCCTAAACAAGTTACTAACCTTTTCTGATCCTTAGTTTTCTGATCTGTAAAACACACCAAAAATATCAATACTTTCTAAACCTAACAGAAAGTTGTGGCAGAAGGTTGTGCCACTTAGGATGTGGCATATATTAGCTACCATAATGAAAGGATATTTACACTTCTCATCACAACCTCAATTTGGAAATTAGCATCTTATTAACATTTTTTTAAAAATTATTAACTTTGTAGTTAATTGTAATTACAGACAGTTCATCTTTTGTAATGGGTAGTGATGTTATTGTCAGTGTTGTCATTCAAAGACACGATTGTGACTGATTGAAGATGGGGCATTCTTTCCATGTTTGTCACTGAAGTGTGGAAATGGCTGTTTGTGAATATGAGGACAGGTTTGGTGTACAGAAAATATTATAGGCTCTGCCTAACTTAGAGTAGTGGCTTCTAGAATCATATCAGCATGAGATAAACAATTCTTGAATAATAGAATTCACTATTGTCATTGGTACAGTTATTTCATATTGCTGCATAGATCAATTAAAACTTATGCTTCCACTGCCTGATGTTCCCTGGTTGTGAATTACTGCTTAAAAGTATATATAAACTTAAAAGTTATATGTCAGTAAAAAAAATACCAAAAAAGGTGTATATCAGTATATATTAGACTGCTTCAACTTGCCAAGAAAAGAGCATGTCATGAAGGGTATTACCAGCAGTTCGTCTTTACCACATGCTTTATCAAAGAGACCACTGCAAATGCTAATAGATTTGATGTACTCAAAAACAGACAATTAGCATTCATAAGTTAAATAAATTAATAACACTGTTCAAGAAAACAAATGTGCCATCTGTGAATCCAAGTCATAAGGAAATAAAAAGCTACCATGGAGATGAACATAAATGACTCTTGGCAGATACTAAGCTTGGCATGAAATTGGATGCCATTTGGCATCACACTTCGCTTTTCAAAAGACTCTTGGTTTCTAAAAATAACAATTACACTTATTGTTTTTACCTTATTAGTACATCTTTCCACTAATTATTGCTATGTCATTAAATGTTTGATATGCTAACTGTGAAATCATTATCGAGGTATGTAAATGGTGGGTATATACAGGAAATTTTGTATACTTCATTTACATACTGAATTAAGTTGTTGCTAAGTATAAACATAGTGGGTATAATTGAAAAGGCCATCACATACAGCTGTGGAAGTTGTGCACTGCACAATTCCAGCTCATTCCACTCAAGTAGAGTACAATGTGAACACTGTCCTCAGGAGTTGTACAGTACACAACCAGCACAGGTGTATGTGGCTGCCTTGGAGTTGGTATGTCTTGGCAAAGTCTTTTTGGTATGCTTTCTGGAAAATAAGAAAGTGAACATTCTAATGACTGGATAACAAGTACTTCTGCAAGTCAGAAAGTTTCCAATTTCTTGTTTTCAATAAAAGTCAAAGAGGATTTTTTTTTAAAGATTTTTTTTTAATTGGGGAATTGGGGGGATGGGAACAGTGCTGGGGAATTGGGGGAAGAGGAACAGACAAGTTGCTGTCCTTTTGTTCTTCAGTCTAGTTGTGGAGGACGTTGCTTCACTGGCCCAAGTTGGCACCATCATTGTGCTCTTCCTGGGTGAGGCAGATCAGTCGCCGGCTTCTGGATGGCCGCTCACTGCGGCTGCTGTCCGCTCACGCTGGCTGCTGGCTACATATGGTAGCCCATGGCAGTCCACTGCAGCAGGGAGCTGCAGCCTACGCCGTCGCCTCACAGCAGCCCAGCTCCAGGTTGAGCTGTTGTTCAGCATCTTAGCTGTAGAGGGCAGTGTCACTGGCCCTCATATGTGGGATCTGAACTGGGGCCCTCTGGCATCCCAAGCCAGTTCTTAACCATCGCGCCACTTGGCCGGCCCTCAAAGAGGATTTTTGACAAGTAACTTGGAAATGAGTGGCACTGCTATAATAAATTTCTCTTATTTCCATCCACTTGCCTATACGAACACTTTTTCTCAGGGACTATATCTATAGAAATTAAAAACAAGGATATCATCCTAAATTCTCATTCCAGAAGTAAGCAATACTCAGCCAAACATCTATGGTCTAAGTGAAAAGAAATACCCCCATTCTCAGATTGAAATAATTTTTGATAAATTTTACTTTTAAACATATTTATGTTGTTGGATAAATTATAATAATTGCAATGTTAATCAGCCCAGAATTTTTTTACTACTGAAGAATGAAGGCCATACCAAGATCAGCACCCCTGGTGACCAGCTTTGGACCTAGCCAGAGCACCACCCAGTCACCTTCAAGGATGACACACCCAAAGGGCAGGCTAACCAGACACCAGAACCCTGCTGAAGCAAATCCTGCTTCGTTGGGCCAGCCACTGCACAACAGCTCCTCTGCTGTAGTCATCAGCCAGTCCTCACAACAAATCAGCCCAAGGATCAGTCCCTCCCATTGATATGCAAATAACAACCAAGGCTCAACTACAACAGGAGGGCACACACAACCCACACAAAGGACACACTTGCAGCACCCAGCTCAAGTGACTAGGGAAACTGTGCCACTGGGTCCCACAGGGAACCAACTATATAAGGCCACTCTACTAAGATTGGGAGACATAGTATCCCTACCTAATACATAGAGACAAACACAGAGAGTCAGCAAAGATGGGGAGACAAAAAAATATGTCCCTAATGAAGGAACAGAACAAAGCTCCAGAAAAAGAACTAAACAAAATGGAGACAGGCAATAAATCAAATGTAGAGTTCAGAATAATGGTTATAGGGATGCTCAATGATCTCAGTGAGAGCTTCAACAAAGAGATAGGAAACATAAAAATGGAGATAGAAAACATAAAGAAGAACCAGTAAAAAATGAAGGATACAATAACTGAAATGAAAAATACATTAAAGGGAACAACAGTAGATTAGATGAAGCAAAGGATCGAATCAGTGACTTGGAAGATAAGATAGCAGAAAACACCCAATTAGAATAGCAAAAAGAAAAGAGAATTTAAAAAAAGAGGATAGTTTAAGGGGCCTCTGGGACAACATCAAGGGTACCAACATTCACATCATAGGGGTACCAGATGGAGGAGATAGGAATTGAAAACCTATTTGAAGAAATAATGACAGAAAACTTCCTAAATCTGGTGAAGGAAATAGACATACAAGCCCATGAAGTGCAGAGTTCCAAACAAGATGAACCCAAAGAGGCCCACACCAAGATACACCATAATTAAAATGCTAAAGGTTAAAGACAAAGAGAGGCTCTTAAAAGCGGCAAGAGAAAATCAGTTAGTTACTTACAAGGGAGCTCCCATAAGACTGTCATATGATTTCTCAACAGAAACTTTGCAGGCCAAAGGGATAGGCACAAAATGTTCAAAGTGATGAAAAGCAAGGGCCTACAACAAAGATAACTCTACCTAGCAAAGCTATCATTTAGAATTGAAGGACGGAAAAACAGCTTCCTAGACAAGAAAAAGCTAAAGTTGTTTGGGGTGGGAGGGCCGGCTGAGTGGCTCAGTTGGTTAAGCGTTGGCTTAAGAGCGTGAGCTCTGAGCAACGGGGGCCACTGGTTTGATTCCCATGTTGGCCAGTGACACTGCGCCCGAGCTGGGCTGCCGCTGAGATGCCAGTGGGTGGCAGGATGGCTTGGCTTGTGTGAAAACAGAATTGCCTGTTCGATGGTGGGCCATGTCCACCTGCAACTGGGACTGAACTTGGCACCTTGAGCTGAGCTGCCGCCTGGTTGGCTCAGTAGATAGGGTGTGTGTTCTTGACAGCAAGGCTGCTGGTTCGACTCCTGCATGGGATGATGGCTACGCCCATCCGCAGCTGGGATTGAGCATGGCACCCTGAGTTTAGAGGCCACAAGCTGCCGACGGGCAGTCGGATGGTGACTGGCTCCCTCCTCAACGAAGATTGAAGGGCAACAGCTTGGCTGTTCCCCTCCCCCAATTCCCCAATAAAATCTTTTTTAAAAAAAAGTTGTTTTGGGAGTACTTGTTCATAAAAATATTGAAAGACCATGGGTCTATTCTCAAAACAGGAACTAGCCTAGTACTCTTTTTTTGGGGGAGGGGGTCATTTAAAAGAGAGCAGTTATTGAGAATGTTTTTGGGTGCCATGATTAAAGCTTAATTCCAGATAAAATTAATACAAGGCAGAGGATATTTTTCAATAAACTAGGATCTTTTTCAATTACAAGCAACAGAAACTCAAATCTTCCAACTAGAAAAAAGAATATAAGAGCTTTTGCTCAAATAAGGCAAGACAGAATACTCTTAAATACACGCAAGTCAAAGATTAAAACTCTGCAACGACTCCCTATCTCATTCAGTAAAAGCTGAAGTACTTAAATGACCCCAATACGCAGCCCTGCTTCTGTCCTCAGCAGGAAGGTTCTCAGGGCCTTACTATTAGGGGTTCCTTTTACCTGCACTGCTCTTTTCCCAGCTACTGCTACATGACCTGCTTGAGCACTTCCATCAGGTGTTTGCTCAAATACTAACTTCCCAATATGGCCTTCTTTTACTAACCTATTTTAAATGATCTCCCTACCCCTCCTGCTATTCACTATGCCCTTTCCTTGCTTTATTTTAATCCATAGTACTTATTCCCATCTATATTACATATTTTATTTATCAGTTTATTGTGTGATTTCTCCCACTAGAATGAAAGCAGTAATTTTTGTCTATTTTGTTCATGGTTATAGCCCCAGCTCATTTCTGTATTCCCAGAACAGTGTCTGCCACATAACAGGCACTCAATAAATATTTGTTGTATAAACGAAAACATGAAGTGATTAAAAGGCTTTGAGAATTTTCTTTAAAAACTTGTTCAAAGGCCCACAGTTCTCTAATAAATTACATAAATTAGTTAATCTGCAGACACTGACCTCCTGAAGCATATGGTCTAAAAGTTTTGTGCTTTTTTCATTTCAAATTCAAAGCATCTGGTGTATCTATCCCTTCCTGTTCATTTTCTGGCATTGCTCTTATCAGGTCTTCATCACTTTTCACTTGACTTACTGCAAGATTTTCCTGTGTCAGTCTCTCCCCTTTCCTCCCAAGCCATACACTATCTATATCCTCCCCAAACACACTTTCTTCACATCACTTCCCTTTACTTGCTGCTAAGACCTTCCTGGAAAAATTTCAAACTCAATTCATTAGCGTTCAAACCTGTTCATAAATTAGCCAAATCCCACTTAAGAAGCTTTAGTCTATTACTCCCCAGTTTCAACCCCTAACTTCAGCAGTCCAGCTGCCTCATCACTACCTCATGAACATGCTGTGCTCACTCTCATCTTGAGTCACATTATTCCCTTCTCCTGGGAAGCTTTACCATGTCCTTTTCATCTCTAAATCTTTTCCATCACAGATGTGGATCAGTCTACCTCTTTCATAACGCTTCTTATATCACAATTAATCAACTGACTGAGTACAAAACAATGCTATATGTCATCTAGTATTTCCTTGACCTAAGTACTTTTTGTTTATGCTGATTACAAAGATGCTTTATGAAGCATTCTTTGGTATTATAAGTTACATATGTATATGTTCCACTACCTTGTCAATCAAATTGTTAAGTTCTTTGAAGGGCATCATTCTTCGTAAGACATAGTCTACATTTCTTATACTTCCACAGGTTTTTTTGTTTGTACATAGTAAGTACCCCCAAAACATTTGTTGAATGAAGTACTTTTAACCCCCAAAATAGTGCGATATTTTCTGGATTTAAATGTGAAAAAGGCTATAAATTGTTAATAGATCCATGAAGAATATACGTTCATATTGAACTGAGGAAAATAAAATATTGCTTGAACCAGGTTGTGAAGAGTTGTGATTGTGACATGTAACAAAATCCAGAACATGACTGTAGAGTCATAGAATAAACGTGAATGAGCAAGTTTTCCATTTTGCACTGATTATAAAATCCTATGCGGCAAATGATATTTAGTTTAATTGTAAATATTACAATTAATTATTAATTAAATATTAATACTAATTGTTTAGGTAAAAACTGAAAATTTATTAATATATAAGACAAACTAATTTTTTACTAAGTAATATCTTTCATAAACAGGAGTTTCTAAGAATTTCTGTGTTAGGAAACAACTATGTTATTATTCTATTTCCATATGAGCTATCATCACACAGATGATGACAAATAAGTTTGTATGACAAATAAGTAGGATAGATTATGCTTCTGTCCTAGAATAGATTATTCTATAAGCACTTATAAAGCACATTAAAAAATCTGTCTACAACAGAACTATCCACTGTCCACCTAAAGCAGAAACCCAACAGGATGCACAAAATGACAGGGTATGAGGTAAGAATTTAGTGAATTCAAATATATCTTCCCTACAAATGGTCTCATCTGAAGATGTGCTGGGGGGTTACCAGGTTCAGTAAAAGACTTCCTCTCATCCTCTGAAAAAAAGCATATCTGATAATATATCAGGCAGAGAAGTAACTATCAATTCCAGGCCCACTCACAGTATTAATAGAGCTACTCTAACCCTGTCTGATGCCTGCCTGCAGCTGCCCTATTGATAGATCAGCGGTCACTTGAAGCAGCTTATGAGGCTGGAAAGGATTCTGTAACATTCCCCCTGGGCTAGCATAAACCAGGAGCTAAAAAAACTCCAATGTTGTAAAAGTAAATGAATGTGTGGGCATATCAGAGATATTTTTCAAAAGTAGAATAAAGATGTAATTATAACGTGCACTACAAGACTACACTTGCACTACAAAAGCAGATTTAAACTAAAAGATGTGTGCCACAATACATATAACACCTGGATAGGAAAAGAAGCCTAATAGGTATCTAACACAGGAGGAAGTGATTGAGTTAGGCATCAAACACATTTATTATGGTGGCTGCTGTGCTGTGACAAGGCTATGGACTTGTGATAAGGAAATTTTTATATGGGGAAATAATTCTGTATCTGTGGCTTTAAGAGTAGCAGTATTTAGTATGTATAATTGCTAAATCTTCACTTGATCCACAAATAAAGATACAGAGCTTTGGGCATTAATAAGTAGTTCTCAAACAGGGATTGTTTTATTCCCCGAGACATTTGACAATGTCTGGAGACGTTTTTGGTTGTCACAATTGGGGCGGGGGTGGGAGGGGGTGGGGGGGTTACCACCGGCATCTAGTGAGTAGGGGTCAGGGATGGTGATAAATATCCTGGAATGGACAGGAAACACTCATTCCTCCCTATGAACCCTAACAAGAAATTATCCAGCCCAAAATGGCTATAGTGCCAAAGTTGAGAAAGCCGGCATTGTCACTTACTACACCAGGTCCTACTCCAGCAGTTTAATTCTGTGTGTAGTAATTCTTTGATGATCAAATGCACAGGAGCTGGGGTAGGTTATTTTATGGCAGGTAAGCCTGCATATCATCATGTTTGGCTGTTTATTAAGAGGGACCAGCTTGGACTCACTTTCAGAAGTTGAATCGACTTTCAGATGATTTCTATGGCACCCAGACTTGACCTGTAGCCGGTCAAGATTGCTTTCTGGTTTTTGTTTTTATAGGAAATGGTGCTACATCCAGCAGGCTGGGCAATCAAGAGGCATCTACAATAAGTATCTGAAGTATTTGTAGTAGTCAAGCAGAACTTAGGCATGCCTTGGGAGCATTTCTGGAAGAAGAGTACAACGACCTCACCACAAAAATTGTGTGAATTGCTACTACTTAGGGTATGGGAAAGAGATCATTAAATAATTTTCTTTAACAAAGCACAGTGCATTGGCATATGCGTGCTACTCAAAGTCTGATTCAGAAAGCAGCATAAACATCATCTGTGAGCGTGTCAGAAACGCAGGATCTCAAGTCCCACCCCAGACCTACTGAAACAATTGGCATTTTAACATGATCCCCAGAGAAGCAGTGCTCTACAATACAGCAAGGAGAAAAGGAAGAGGAGAAAAGACATACTTATTTGTCTTTCCAAAATGATATAATCAGTGACCTGATCCTTTATAGTACTGTGTTCAGTTCAGGGACAATCTGGAAGGTCAGAGAGGACCTATGAGTAGGTCAGAGAATTATGAAAATAAAAATTGATTTTTGAGGAGTCAGATAAACTTAGTGTTTAGCTCAAAGAAACCTAAGCAACATCAAGAGTTCAAACACATGATGTAATATGCAAAAAATGACAATCAAAGCAGACCCCCAAATGGTTTTAAGTTGTAGTAAAACCTCCTTCAAAAGGCCTTAGAAATAGGATGACTTAGTTTTATTCAAAGAATAGATTAAAAAAATTTTTTTATTGGGTAATTGGGGGAGGGGAACAGCATTGGAGACTTGGGAAAGGGGAACAGACAAGTTGCTGTCCTTTGGTTCTTCAGTCTAGTTGTGGAGGATGTTGCTTCATTGGCCCATGTTGGTATTGTGATCATTGTGCTCTTCCCGGCTGAGGCAGATCAGACACAGGCCATCAGATGGCCGCTCACGTTGGCTGCCGGCCGCTCATGGTAGCTTACGGCAGCCCACTGCAGCCCTGCTGCAGCCTACGCCATTACCGGCAACTCACAGCAGCCCAGCTCCAGGTCAAGCTGTTGTTCACTATCTTAGCTGTAGAGGGCAGTGTCACTGGCCCATATGGGATCTGAACTGGCGGCCTTCCTGTTCAGAGCTCCCGCTCCCGAGGAAACTCTTAACCAACGAGCCACTAAGCCAGCCCGAAAGAATACGTTTAAAAAGCTCCTCGAAGCACTTAAATTCATAATATTAGAATTATCAAATTTTAGAACTGGAAGGTAGTTATGGGTAAAATTCACTCAATCTAGTCATTTACAGAAAATAAAATGAACTCCAGGGAAACAAAAATAATTTACCAAAGTCACACAGTTAGAGCTGCTTACCAAAGTTAGCAGTTAGAGCTGGGACCAGAGTTCAGGCCGACTCTACTGGTTTTGAAGAATCCTTTGATACTTAGTTTTGTGACCTCACTGAGCTTGTTTTCTTATATAAAAAGTTGGTATTCCTATTTTAAAATTTTTTTTAAAAGATAAAATGAGTTTACAAACACAGTATACGCAGTAATGTTTATACTTTCCTACTATACTAACTGTGCCACACCTCATCATACTGTCCTCGTATTTTACCATATGAGTTCTTTGGAGGACAGTGCTCTCTCCCTCTCTCCCTTCCTTTTTTTTCCTTCTTTCATAATTTTACTTAAGTCTTCATTCCATTTAAAGTGCAAACATATGTGAATATTTAAAATTTTATTCTTGAAGAATATATTTATTAATAGATACATACTTATGCTATAATTTTAAGTGACAAAAGCAATATAACAATTATAATAATAATCCACTTGTGTCAAAGAGTATAAATACACACACACACACACACATACACACACACACACACACACACACACACACACACACACACACACTTGGAGAAAATTCTGAGAGGATCTGGTTGCTGTGTATGGTGGCATTATGGGCAATTATTTTGCAAATGTCACCCAAGCAGTGAAGAAGCAGTGGAGCCTTTGAACAGTAAGTAGCCCTTGGCAAAGCTTTTATCTGGAAGTCACTGGGGAAGGTCTGGGTACAGAGCTGGTTTCATGAGTGTGTGACCTGCTAAGTCAGAAGGGCCCCACTCTTGGTTTAATGCTTTGCTGTTTGAAATTCTTAGTAATTTTTGAACAAGAGACGCTGCATTTTCACTGTTCTCTGGGACTTGCAAACTATGTAGTCAGTCCTGCCTGGGCAGCTCAGCACTGGATCATTCACTGGCTGTGGGGTGTGCTCTCTCTCTCAGGAGGTTTTGCTTTATTTCTTTAAGTTGTTTCCTTTCTTTTTTTTTTTTTTTAAAGTTGCAGAAAAGGAGTTTATTAGAAGAAAAAATACATTTCAAAGAAGCAGAAGCGGGCCCGAGCAGTAGACAATGACTCAAGGGCCATTATTAGAAGAGAAAATACGCTCCAAAGAGTTTGGAGCGGGCCAAGCAAAAGGAGTTCAAAAGGCCTAAATAGTTTTCTTCTTAAAAGAAGTACAGTCACATTATTAAAAATATTAGAAAGCAGGTTAGCAAAAAAATTAAATCACCCTTAAAACTTTCAAAGGCAGGGCCGGCCGAGTGGTGCATTGGTTGGGAGTTGGCTTGGGATGCCAGCTCTGAGCAGTAGGGCCCTGGTTCAGATCCCACATTAGGGCCAGTGATGCTGTGCCCTCTACAGCTAAGATGGTGAACAACAGCTTGACCTGGAGCTGGGCTGCCGTTGAGTTGCCGGGTATGGCGTAGGCTGCAGTGGGCTGCCGTAAGCTACCCTGAGTGGCTGGGAGCCGGTGTGAGCAGCCAGCAGCCAGCGTGAGCTGCCAAGAGCCACCATGAGTGGCCATCCAGTGGCCGGTGACCCATCTGCCTCACCGGGGAAGAGCGCAATGATAATACCAACATGAGCCAGTGAAGTAACGTCCTCCACAACTAGACTGAGGAACAAAGGGACAGCAGCTGGTCTGTTCCCCTTCCCCGATTACCCAGCACTGTTCCCCTCCCCCAATAAAATTTTATTAAAAAACAACTTTCAAAGGCAGAGACATTTTAACTAGCATCTCTTCATACATCACGTTTGGCGTCTAGTCATAAGAATAAAAAACGATTCATTACTTTATAATATAAATTGCCAAACATGTAAAAATTACAAAAAAGGCGTTCATGTGAAAATTAGACTACCTATTCCTTGAGAGATGAGATTAGCTATTGTATTAGTTTTCTCTTGGTATATAACAAATTACCACAAATTTGGCACCATAAAACATCACCAATAATTATCTCAGTTTCTGTGGGTCAGAAATCTGGGCATGATGTGACTTGGTTCTCTGCTCAGGGTCTCACTGGGTTGGAATCAAGGTGTCAACCTGGACTGTGCTTCGCATCTGAGGCTCAGGGTCTTCTTCCAAACTCACGGGGCTGTTGGTATTTCATTTCTTTGCAGTTAATTGTAGGATTGAGATCCTTGTATCTTTGCTGGCTGTCAGCCAGGAGATGCTTTTGGCTCCTAGATGCTGTTCACATTCCTTACTATGTGCCTCCCTCCTTCTTTAAACCAGCAATGGCATGTTCAGTCTTTTCTTGTGCTTCGAATCACTGACTTCCTCTTCTGCTACCAGCCAGGAAAACTCTCTACTTTTAAAGGACTCATGTGCTTCGGTCAGGCCTACCCAAAAAATCTCCCTGTGCTATAAAACATAACGTAATTACAGTAGTAAAATACATCAAGATCACAGTCCTGGGGATTATGAATGGCCTGTACACGAGGGAGTGGGAAGTCTCTGGGGCTATTTTAGAATTCTGCCTACCACAGCTATCCTATAGGGTCTCAGGAGAAGAATAGGATGTTCCTTCTCTGTCCAATCCTATTATGACTTTAATAAGTTTTTTCCAATTCACTTTTAACTAACATCTCAATTTTATAAGCTCACATTTCAACACTGTAAAAAACAGCCACAAAAAATTTGCTTACCATTGGGGAAACATCGGGATTCTTTTGTCTGCAAAGAAAAAATTTTAGAGAACAAGATACAGTAATACCTTGGTTTGCAAGCATAATTCGTTCCGGAAACAAACTACTCGTATTGCAAGACATCACTCGTTTACCACATTAAAATGTATTAGGAATGTTTGCTCGTCTTGTGGAACACTCGCAAACCACATAACTCGCAATCCAAGGTTTTACTGTACTTAAATTTTATTTTTATTTTTTTATTTTTATTTTTTTTTAAGATTTTTATTGGGTAATTGGGGGGATGGGAACAGTGATGGGGAATTGGGGGAAGGGGAACAGACAAGT